>NW_026915549.1:0-245129 GCF_034315485.1 Pezoporus occidentalis
TACTGGTGCCACATCTGGGCAAGAAACTTCCCTGCAGCAATGCAGATTGGCTAGGATGCCAACTTTTTCCCAAAAGAATTCCAACACTGCACCAAGGCCCCTCAACACCCTTGAAAGATGGTGAATTGATCCTTGAGAGAGAGCTGGAATTTGTTGCTCCATGGCTTCAGTTCTACTGTTCCAGGAACTGATGCTTTCACTCTACATAAGGAAGAATTAAAGTGCTGAGGCACACAAACTGAGCATTTGGAATGACCTGCGTACCAGAGAGCCCAGAGTTAACAGTTGATCGGCGCATTCAGGTGTATCTTGTTTTCACTCTTACACTACCAAGCTTCAAGAATCCTGACAGCTTGTATGTCTACCACAACAGAGGAAAACCATTAAAAATCACAAATACAATAAAGGTGGAGAGTGATTATCCTATTTTTCTCCAGTTAGTAAGATTAAAGAACACGCAAAAGAATCACCACATTCTGATATATTTAAACCTTAGTCAGGCCCACTGTCGTGGTTTAAGCCCAGCTGGTAACTCAGAACCACACAGCCACTCACTCAGTCTCCCCCCTTCTTCCCCCTGCTTCCAGAGGGATGGGGAGGGGAACTGAAAGAATGTAAACCCCATGGTTTGAGATAAGGTACAATATAAAACCACTACTGCTACCACCAATAATAATAATGATAAGTGGAATAACAAGGGAAGAGAATACAACTGCTAACAACCTGCCGACTGATGCCCAGCTCGACCCGAGCAATGATCTAGCCCTTTCAGGTAACTGCCCCCAGTTTATATAGTGGGCATGACATGCTGTAGTATGGAATACCCCTTTGGCTAGTTTGGATCAGGTGTCCTGCCTCTGCTTCCTCCTGGCTTCCCGTGCCCCTCCTCACTGGGAGAGCATGAGACTGAGAAGTTCTTGATCAGAGTAAGCATTACTTAGCAACAACTAAAACATCAGTTTGTTATCAGGACTGTTCTCAAGCTAAAAGCAAACCACAGCACTGCACCAGCTACTAGGATAGAGAAAAATAACTGTGACAGCTGAACCCAGTTAAATTCTTTAAGATGTGTTACATAAATACATTATTTTCTAATGTATAATAAATAATAAAATTGTAAGTATCAATGATGAAAATATAATTTTACATTTATTCCATAAGAATATATTAGAAGGAATCTAAGCAAGTAAGAATGAACTGCAAGGGATACCATTCTAACCAGTCCCTAGGCTCTTCACTGACTGCACCATCACAAAAAACAATAACTAAGATCCAAGGATTGTACACCAGGTAATTAAGAAATACTATTAAAAAATTACTTATGTAACGTGAGAAAAGGGGTTCAATACAAAGACTGTATTTATCTCACAGCTCATCTGTTCATAGAGCTACACAGAATTAACACTGTATGTAGAATTAACGCTGTACCCCTTGAAGGAGTGATTTAGCATGACAGCTTGTGTTCCCTTAACTCCTCAAGACACTACCTTTGGGAATTACTCCTACTTACCCAAATACATTTGAGAGAGCAGAACATGTATTAGTCCAGCAACAGCCATAAACAGGATAATTGGAAGAGGTTCTTAACAACAGTCTCCCTGCTGGCAGCTCAACAAATAAAGAGGAAAATTCTCCAGTGCCCTGATAGTCACATGGAGATTATAGCCCCCACTGAAGAAAGGGCAGAGATGCAGAAACATCTACAACATGAAGCATATTAAGAAAATAAATAATAAAGCAGCAAGCTACTAAATGAAACCCTCCCTAAAGGAGTTCTTTTCAGTATCCTCAGGCCCTGTGCATTTTCCCCACCAGTTCAGAGTGCTTTCTCTTGCTGCACTATGAATCCAGAGCTCTCCTGTTTCTCATGCAGCAGCTCCATCTGCTGTCAAGAAGGAAAGGCAGACTTTGCTTTCGGGCTACATTTACAGGATAAAACAGGAAACTGACTTGACTAATTTGAAGTATCCCTAGAAAGTTTCCAAACGCTCCCCCAGTCAGTCTTCCTGCATAGACAGAACCAGCAGCCAGGCTTCACCTGCCTGTGTAAACCAACTAACCAAAACGGGTATGAGAGGAAATAACAATGATGTGAATGTTGGGATTTTCCACTTGTACACCTTCAGAACTAGTCTTCTCACAGCACTCTCTGATTCGTCATTATCTGCAGTCATTTAGTGTTGTGCTGCTCAAAGGTACCATGTTAGCAAACCAGGTAAGGTACTGACAATCACGTCACCCTACAGTAAATGTGCCCAAGTATTCACAACATGTAAGATACTTATAGTGAGTCTTAGTTACTTAAAGTGGTTTATTTCAATTGCATAAACATAAAACTATTCTGAAGATCAGCTCAGCTGCTAAGAATGAAAGTTGTTTCTTTTATGCAGTGCAAGGCCTTGAGAACTCAAAGTTTCCACACTTTGCATTCCTTAACCAGGAGCACTATGAAGAGTTCTGTTCATAACAGAACAGTCGTGGTAAGCCCATGGGGACCTAGAGCTTGTAAATACAACCAGGCCTGCTCTGAACCTTGCCTCATACTCTTGTCTTCTGGGGTTTCTAATATGCCTGCTCTTGATTTAAAAGAAACAAAGACTTGTTTCAGACCATAATTACAGCTTTTAAGGAAAAAATCTTGTTTCACTGAATCCACTGGGGGTTTTACTGTGATTTTAGAACAGATACAGTTCCGTTATTGCTCTCTTTAATGGATTTAGGAATAGGCATTCACAGTACTCAGAATAATGACCCCAGTAATACTGTAATGTTTTCACCCACATTGAAAATATTGTCACGTAATAGAATGTTATTTCTCCGATTTATGTTCCTTTTTATTCTTTCCAAGTGTTTTTTAGTGTCTCCAAACTATTCGCAGTCACTAATTTCCAGGTGTGATTCCCACATCTTATTTCTCTACGTGTTGACTCATATAAGTTGTTGCAGTGTCTAGCAGAGATTGCATAGACACAGTTTTACCAGTCACCTATGGCATGTCTTCCAGATTCCCAAACAGTATTTTTTGTGTTGATGGCACTGGAAAGCCAGCAAAACGCTGCAGTGCATGGAATGCCCTGTAAATATCACATCTTTCTAGGCTCCTTTAATTCAGATGCTGTTGCTTAACACACATACACACCCCTCTTTAGACTATCCCTAAAACCCTACAGTGCTGGAAATCACCAATGTTACAATAATTGGGTTTCAAATAACTTTGGAACTGAAGCAGTGTTGTTTCCATATCTCTGATGCTGTGAGTGAAAGGTGTTTTTTTTTGCCGGAAAAGTTCTCATTTACTCCAGGAATGGAATGCTGTTAAAAGCACATTATAAATAACTGCAATATGAGAAATGCTCGTATTTGTTAAGGCAAAATCATTTTGTCTAATCCAGCAACGTTATCACATTCATCTCTGTAACTAGACTCAATCCTGTGGAGGAACTAAATCTTGCATAGAGGAATAAATCCTTATGCAAATTCATGATGTTTGAAGGAACAGTTCCCTATATAATGCAATTGTGGAATATATATATCGAAAATGCCAAAGTGAGATGACAACAAATATTTTGTATTGATTTACCGATGAACGTAAACCAGAAAGTCTCTCACAAGAAATAAGGACGCATCCCTGTGGTGAGCACCTAGCAGCAAGCTGTGACACCACTCCCACCCCCGCCGGGTGCAGCACTCATAGCGGCACGCAGAGGCTGCCTCCAGACGTGGTTTATAAGACTCATCCTATTCATACTGTTAAAAAAGAACCCGAAATAAAGGAATAAATAAAAGGAATAAGGAGAAACCGTTCCCCTCTCCGGAGTCAAACATGGCTCCCCTCAGCGAAGGTCCGGCCGCGCGCAGGCTCTCTGGGCGGTGCGCAAAAACTCCAACAGGTGGCTCCGTGGCGCAATGGATAGCGCATTGGACTTCTAGAGGGTTGAAGGGATTCAAAGGTTCCGGGTTCGAGTCCCGGCGGAGTCGTGTCTTCTCTTTTTACGTTTTCTTCGTCGTCCCCCCCCCCCACTTTCTGCTGGGACCCTTTTACCCCTCACATCCCGTCTCTTACCTCCCCGCAGGAGCAATCCTGTCCACCGGCCTGGCGCTTCCCGGCGGCTGCCTCCCTCTCTCCAGCGATGCTCTTCGGTCCCGCCTCCCGGCGTGTCTGTCACAGAGCGGGCGGAGGAAACGAACCCGCCGCCGGCGCTCCGATCTCTGCGCGGCCCGGCGACGTCACAAGGCGCTCCGCCGCCAGCGAGACGGGCGGAGGGGCCGAGGGCGGGCGCGGAGGCGAGCGGGAGAAGCGGTCTCCTCATCCCCTGATGGCGGTCGTACACACACCAGAAGCACGCCACGGCGACAGCCCCGAACCGGTACCTCCGAACCGCGCCGCCGGGTCTCCGGCAAGGCCTTCAGGGAGGAACTGCGCTGTGCCTTTCCCGAGGTGCCGCAGTGACGGTCCGTGATACGTTTATGGTTATTTTCAAGCCACAAAACAAGGCGTAGATAAACCTGAAGCATTTAACACTGGAATGAACACCATCTTTACTCCCTAACTTACACGTGCCTAGTGGTAGAAGATGAAGAGCCGTTTTAGCATCAGCAATTAAATAAAACCGAAGACACCGAAGAGTAGCAGCACTGCACGAGCCTCCTTGATTTTACTCAGGATTGAATCAATTATAAATGAATCTGAATTAAATCATTCATGAATAAAAAAAATGAATCAATTTGGGTTTGGGTTTTGTTTCTTTTGTTTTGCTTTGTTTTTAATAAATTGATTTTCATCCTGTATTTGGGACTAAAGGTGTTTTTTCAAGCTGTTTATTTTCAATAATGTATATTCAATAATGTTTATTTAAAAGCAATGAAGGAAAAAGCCATAACTGAAACGGACCCATAACAGAAATTTCAATCCATGATTGAAAATGAAACATGCCATCTGGAATATTAACTACCACTGTTTTGCAGCACAGTAACCCACTGAAAAAAATGCAATTTAGCCATATAATGGATATATGGCCCTTTACAGAAACATCAGTCTTTATCCTAATTTGCAGATAAATAGCAAACCCACAACCTATCTACATTAACCCCCCAAAAAGCAAGATAAAACGTACCTCCTCATTCAGTCACTTTCCACAATGTACTGCAGTCCAAATTCTCCTTCTACTTTTTGTATTTAAGGCTAGCTTCATACAGTTTGCTTAGTTCCTAGTTAATTAAGCATTTGAAGGCAGAATTTTTTACATACACATTTGCATGTTGCAAGCAGTATTTACGCAATCAATACTCTAGGAACGCATTAGTTCATTAAGGGCTTGTAGTAATAATAATGATTGTATCCAAGAGAAAACTGCAGGAGCAAGGAGCAGTCTGTTTCCTAGAGGTAAGCACAGGGGCAGCATCCTGAAATGATGCCCGTGTAACAGATTCTAATGTGAACTCCATCCTTCAAGACCTGATTGTACAAAGCCCTGAGCAACCTGGTCTCACCCTGCCTTGAGCAGCAGACTGGGCACGACAAGCTCTCGTCGCCCCTTTCAGCCTGTGTTATGTCAGGATCCCAAGTCTCAGCAGCGCTTACCTAGGAAGGCACTGTGATAAATATGGGACTTGTTAAAAAAACAAGAGATCAGAAAGTTTTATCACATGGAAACAGTAATGATAAGAAGACACCTTCAATTTCAAGGAGACCGAGTTGATGGCAGAGAGAAAAGATCCTCAAAGGAAAAATGAAAGTACAACAGGGAAAAGTGAGAAGCATTTTACTTCTGTTCCTAAACTAACCATGCCTACTAGGGGCAGCACACCAGCAACATTTCAGCCACTGTCATCCTATTTTTCATTAGTCTTTTGGATGTGACACCTAGGAGATGGACTGTGAACTCACTGGGCTGTACAACCATTGGATACTCTCTACCCCAAAGGCAAGAAAAAAGGAATATTGTCAAAACCAAAGGAAGCAGAAAGGAATTATTACCATCCATACAAAACATTCCAGTGACATCCAAAACAGCAGTAGGTGTTTCTATATAAAACCCAGCATGCTACCTATGGCCCTTTAATCTTAGGGAAATTTCTTGTTAGTCATGATTTATGTCAATAAAGGCAGCATTACAAATTAACACAAGTATTTGTGACAGCCATTAAAAGAAAATATTCCTTGCAACTGACAGGTAAAGTTTCTTAAATGATGCTAGTATTTCACAAACCATTTGTTGATGTATTTGAGTATTTTCAGAGAAATCTAACTAGCTTAAGCAACAAATACCGAGTTGTTATTTGCTGCTTAACACCAAAGCTTGTATTTCTCTTTTAAGGTCTTTCAGAGTTGTAGATTGCTTTCCCCAAGTTGCACTTGAATATCCAGGATGCAACAGGATGACAACTACTGTGGTGCCTTGTTTTCTTTCCTCAACATCCAGTATTAATCTTCCTGTGCTTCCATGTCTCTTCCACAGAACAAGACACCAGAGTTGTTTTATTGGCTTTTGATCATTTACAGAGAATCGAGATACTAGCATACATGTCACTGCACTAAAATAGCAGCTGCATGTTAGCTGAGACTTGCGGATAGGTGGTTCTGCTTGCATGTGTTTGATACTTTTCAAGGAATTCGCTTTGCACACCGTTCATCTCCAGGCAGTCAAGACTTCTTAAGGAATCCAGAATCCCATCTGGCAGCAAAACATTATAATCGATTTCAGAAGAATATAAAAACCCCTAATGATCAGAGGAAAATTTCCTTCAAGATTCAGTTGGTGATCAGTGCATACCATGATGCTCGTTTCATTTGAGCTACTTCCAGCACAAATAGCTAATCCTTAAAAAAACAAACAGTTCTCAGGAGTAGAAAATGTCATAGTCAAACACTGCTCAAAAGCATACCTCTCACTTAAGATCTGCAACCTGTAAGGTTCCATGTTTGTACAATAAGAAAACATTCAACATCACTGGTCCTCCAGTAATCACTTCTAATAATCTCACACAGCGCACCTGAGGCAATGTAGTGACAGTTTTATTTCTTCTATTATGCATCTTTTCTGCTATCTAAGGGCAGTAACTGAGTTACACTAATTGTAACAGCAATATAATAACCAGGTCATTGAAAACCAACCAAATGCCACAAGAGGTCTAACAATCACAAAGGTTATGAACTGTCACTAAAGGGGAAATTAGCTATCTCTGGTTCTGTAAAGGTAGCAGAAGCCTTCAAGCTCACTCTGTTCATTTACTCCAAGTCAGCTACCAGACCACAACCTGCACAGTACAGCCTAGACAATGGATCCTGCTGCCAAATTATCTTCTGAAAGATCATTAGACAATAATTAAATGGCCCAAACTTATAAAAGCAACATATGACAATGTCAAAATTTTATATATTACATATTTATGTTGTTTTATTCATTAAAAAATATGTAATTTATATATTCTTTATTACTTGTCTATATTTATTTATAAATTATGTATCTCTACTTATCTGAAAGCAAGCGTATGTGTATATACTGATTCCAGGACACTCTCAATTCTATTATGGTCAGTGTTAAAATAAACCCTTCACAACCAAACTACTTCTCAATATTTCCTATTACAGAATTGGCCAGCAGCAGCTCTGACAAGACATGGAAAAATCTGTTCCGGTATGTAACGGGTCCCAAGGTGAATTATGAACATGATTTTAAACTGAATATACCAATTCACTGATGTAAAGACTGAAGGCTGAAAAGACCACAATCCATGCAGTTGGGTTTTGTGCTCAGATTTAACCATATGCTTTCATATCATTATCTTTTTTATAAAAAGATTAATTTCAATTAAAAAAATTAGATTTTTAAATCAAGTCATTTCAAATTTAGATAACTGGTAAGTGGATAGAGCTCCCTACAAAACATTCTTACTGCAAGAAATCCCTTAACCCTCAATGTGCACATGACCTTCAATCTTCAAAAAGAAAAACCACCACAAGCAAAGCATTCTGTAAAAAGTTTTATACCAGCAAGTTGTTGCACCTTTGTTATTTTTCTTCGTCTTAATTGTGAAATTTCTTCTTTTTCCGATTCCTCTTCCCTGCTGCAAAAGCTGCTTTTTCACTCATGATCTCCTGATACTTCTTTTTATTATATCTGAACAAAATAGATAATTTACTTTTAAGCATGGTGAAACAAAGTTCAAGAAAAAATAACATGGAAAGTACTCTACATACATCATTTGCCAAACTCGGTTCTCTCATGTTTTCCAAGCCAGATTTCTTTAATTTTACACACTTCTGCACAAGTAAAAGGGAATCAATGCTTGGATTAATAAATATGGGTAAATGTGTTGTGGAAGTAAATTTGATTAAAGGATCGTTAAATTTGCAATAACCAGGGAGTTGTTCATTGCACGTACAAGAACATTTTGGAGAGTTACCCAAAACACTGCTACTGCTCATCAATTCTGAGAATACCATGGATAAATTATACCCATCTTTATACTGCCTTCTTGGCAAACTCAAGATAATCAACTTTACTCAACTGAAAACAAACACTAAACAATGAACAGGATATATTTACTGAATATGTGTTGCTAGCTCCTCTAATACAGCTTCTTATGTACCTGTACCAATTACCACAATGGATCACTGCGCAGTACTTAGGCTTTGAACCACAACACTGAAACCTGACTAATACCTGTACTAATGCTGACATATTTGGTTAAATCCTCTAATGAGCCACACCATAAATTAACTGATAAAATTTCAAAGACATCAATTGTTTAAAATAGTTTCTAACAAATCTCTTATAAATCAGGTCAAGCTAGCTAGGTCAACTAGGTAAGAAATAGCTATACAAACTTACCTTCCTAACATAGTTAATTTACAAGCCTGACAACATTAACCTTACAATCCCAAATCAGGCATTGCTTCCAACACACATGTTCTTATGTGAGAAAAAAAATGCATGTTAATATCATGTAATAACCAATGTAAAAATGTATAAACTAAGGGATATACTCCAGAAATTGTAGGTTAGGAAGACATTAACAAATCCAATCTATTCCTTAAGTAAGACTTCTAGTGCAGTTTTGATTCCTATGACAGATGGTAGACTGACATGCTTATAAAAGGAAATCATACCAACTCTCATAGAATTACAGTCAGCACTTTTCATTTGGATCAATTATGGCAAGAAAAAATGATCTTTAAACAATGAAAACAAGTGCATACATAGGCATAAATCACTTAAGAGCCCTAGATCTTTGGTGTAAGCCTGTGCAGACGCTTACTTTAGAGGTGAACCAGAATGGGGCTATCTCTTCAACACTGATGGTATTTTAAGAGTGTCTGCCAACAGTGATGACCTGAGTTGGAGGAAACCCTTTTCTGAAGATAAAATATGATGTCTCAGTCTAATTATCCTGTCCCTTAGATTTTCTCAATGACAGTGCTGGTGAAATACTAAAACAGACTAAAAAGTTTTCTTTGAAATATTAAAAAAAAAAAAAACCACATAAACTGAGTAAACCCAAGTAACCCAATGTGTTAAAAATACTCATCTCTTACACAGGATATCAGAACTGCAAACCCATGTTTAAATACCTTCTGAACTCAGAATCCGCCAGCAGCTCTTCAACAATCGTTCTCTTCCTTTGTTTCTTAGGGATTCGACTATGGTAAAAGTCTATGGGAGAATCAACCACGGTTCCAACCTAGAAGACAGAAATGAAACATTCGCACTGTACAGCAAGATGTTGATTATTCTGCCCTGTTGTTTTTTTAATCCTCCATGACAAGTATAAAGGCACCTCCAGAGAAGATCAGACTGGTAACGTAAGGAAGTGCAAAACAGTAAAATCAAGAAGTCTGGTTTGCAGACACCATTTGTGTCATTATTCAGTGCACAGAGGAAGGTCTGAGCTTTAAAACTCTACAGTTTTCAAACACTGGACTGATGCATCAATGCTTGTATTAAAAAACAAACCCAGTTCTTAGCTTCTAAACATTTTCCCAAGGAAACCCTTAACAACCATCTTAAGTGTCTCTGTCACTGCGGTGGGTTTGCTTGATGGCTACGTAGCACTTAATCCAGCCCTAATACAAGGACTTCGTTCTGGAATACATCACATTGTTTCCAAACAGCCATTCTGATGATTCAGGTCGGTAGTGGAAACAGATGGAGTCCGTGTTCCATGCAGCAAAAGCAGACCTGCACAGATCTCATTATGTGGAACACTTCCATGTTAAGTTTTTCTGTATCCAGAAACGTCAACCCATACACCAAGACCCACCCTTCAGAGTGAAGTGCTAATAGTTTGAGAAGTTAAGCCAATTTCCTCAGACATGCTCCCTATTCAAACAGGCCTGAGCCAGTGGAAGCCCATTTCTATAGTTTCTTCATGTAAACCACCTCAAAGCTCTCAAGTTCCAGCAGCAGCAATTCTGGCTGATCGCAAAGCTAGCTGTCTCCATTCAAACTGTATCAGCTAGTAAGAAAAATCGAAGCTACTTATTTTCTACACACTGGTTAAAAAAGGCTACTACTTGAAAAAAATCTAGCCCAATGAGGCTTCAGAATACAGATTAAGTCAGATATTTGTTCGCTACTACGAGATCAGCTGAATTTAAAAAAAACAGCATATACACATATGTAATACAAAGTTAAGAAGTTTTAAACTGCAGCCAAGTAATGAAAATACCTTACGAATTAAGCTACGAAATTGTACCACCATGGAGACTACCTACAAAATAGGCAGGGAAGAAGAACAGCTGTTTAAAACATCAGCAGTGCAATGCCACCTTCTGCTGCTTCCTTACCTGGAAGTACTTGGGTAGACCATCTCTATCATTCTTCTTATAAAAATGCTTCGGGTCCAGCGAAGCTCTCATCTTCAAGACTTTCAGATCATTCTTCAGTTCAGGTGTGATTTCTGGGGCTTTCATACCAAACCAACCATCACCTGTGGTCTTCTCTCGCTCTGCCTAGGATGCAATAGCAAGAACAATAAATGTGTATTCAGCAACCAGGAGATGATAGAACAGGGAACTCTCCCCTCCAGAAGATATTTAGAATATAACCCTGTCCCTTTAAGAAGTATTTTTAGTGGCCATTATAATAAGGTTATTGATGCTGTATAAATGACAGATTTGTACCATCTGAGCACTTTCACTTCACTCTCCGTGCTTTTCAAGGGACGGCTCAAGAAGACATTAAACTGCACCGCTTCCAGTGAGGCCAGTGTATGCACACTCTTGAGCACGGGCTTTCTCCCAAAGCTTGTGTTGTGATTTGAGGCATGATCACCTCTTCACTTACCCTGCGCTGTTTCTTCAGCTGGTGAAGTGATTCCCTGTAGGGTGGGACACAGTCCTTCTTTTCAAAATCTGGAGTTATTACACTCTTCTGCAAGAGCTGTAAGATTTATAACATTAAACACTGACACAAGTCTACGCCTTAACAGTAGGTACAGAACGTACTAAAGGAATCATGCAGAACCTAAGCAAGCATTGTAATACAGCACAGGAACTTCCTTCATCTACAATGAAAGTAGTAGGGAACTTCCCAACAGAACCCTGGCCAACAACAGAAAGCAGCTAGCTAGCTCCGGAGATAGCAAATGCTCTGCAGTAAACAGAGCTATCATAGTTGAGCCTACAAAGACCGCCCTCGTGAAAATAACACATTCCCTTTATCTCAAAGGGTGCTTTTGAAATAAAACTGCTCACTCCAGACTGGGAAGATTACAGACCTTTATTTACTGAAATCCATTATTTCTACAGAATAAACACCTTGTTAGGAGACAGCTCATGTACCACTAGGCAAAACTGCAGAAATAATCAACTTGGGTTTATTTTACAAGATAAGGCTGGTATTTGCACTGCTTTCAGTATCCAAAGTGTCACGTCTATTTAAATTCTTATCAATAAAAGTAAATGTAAATCCACACTTTGGACAAAAAGAATGGAAGTTCTCAGCAAATCATAAAACAGGATACTTCTTTAAATACAAGTAAACCCACCTTATTAAACTAACATCTTTGTGTAGTCACATTAATTGCATCAATTGCAAACACATTACCTGGTCCTTCTTTTTGTCCTTCAGTTGTTTAATTGCACCCAATTTAGACTTCTGGTTTTCTGCATCAAAACTAATATATAAACCTCCAAGCTTCTTGATATTCAAACCAGGATCTATGCTGCTGGAAAGATGTAAACTGGAAGAGAAACAGTTAATGATTAGTACATTGTAACAAGCATGCACCTGAACCTCCTAATGTCCTCTAAGAAAGATAAACTCATTCTTCTTGCTTAGGTTCAGTTCTGCAATGATTTTAAGTCTTACTAGCTAGTAAATAAGGTGACAGATTCAGGGGGGATGGTAATATAAATTGAGAGGCTACTGAAGAACAGTATCTGTGCAATCACGTCCACAGATCTTTCCTATTAATTCTAATGCTGCATTCCTATCTTAGATATTACTATCTCCTATAAAAGTGAATTCTTCATTTGCTTCACTTTACCAAAAGAACTCATGACCAGCATACTACTTCTACACACCGAGAGGCTTGTGAGCTAAAACTAAAAGGAAAACCACCACAAAAGCACAAACATGAGTGGTAAAAATGTTCTCAGCTCTTAGAGAAAAAAAAAAAGAAGCTAGAATTCATCCTAAAACTGTTTAAGACCTTTATTGTTTAAGAGTACCAGGAGTAACGTCATTAAACATTTCAAAGCTGATTTGTTTCAGTTTCTCATTACTTCAATCAGGCAGCCAAAGGAATGCATCTACAAAAAAGAGACAACGGCTGACTCAAAAGGAGGTTTTTGATGACAAGAATGCTTAAAAGCTATAAAGTATTACAGAGAAATATGGTACGACAAATATTTCTTGTAGCCTGAATGCTTATTAATACAAGCCCGTCACAACTTTCTAGTATACTATATCTGCTATAATGCCTTTACACGGAGTTTTTGTAAGACTTCTGGCCTACATGAAGGTTTTTAGAAGATTAATAAATGAGACTTATTTATCCAACCTAAACAGAGCATTATGCTTTAAATATATAAAGCATATAAAGAGGTTTTAGCAGGAGTTGGACTACAAGAGCTCAAGAGGTCCCACCTCACCTAAATTATTCTGTGCTGGGCTGATTTCACTTGAAGTGTCATTGTTTCACAGCACAAGAACTAAAAACATTATTAAAGGATATGCAACTATTTAGGATTAAAAAGCATGATAGAATTAGCCAATGTGTAAGGAATTTATTGGACTTTTTGTTACTGATATCCAAACTAAACACACAATTAAGAAAACTACAACCCAAACAAGCAGTTAAGTCAGCCTGAGCAGTCTAACCCAGTTTCATACTCTGGTTTCTAAGCTGTACACATACTATTTCAGACAGTTCTGTTCTGCTACATACAGCACTGAAAAAAAAAACAACAAACTCTCCAATTATGGACTAAATTGGTACGTTATAATCTGTTCAACCCCACTTCACACATCAATGACTTATGTGATGAGAGACTACTTCCTCATTTACTCCACATCATTTAGCACTTAATGTACATCTCTTACACATATGCTTGAATGAAATGCGGATTCTTAAGTTATTGCCAGAAAGATACTTACACATCATTCTGATTTTTCAATAAATCATCATCATCTTCCTTCTCATCTTCATCTATCAATTCTTCTTCAGCCTCTTCCAGATCTGACAATTCTTCACCTTTTTTACTTCCTTCATGCTTATTTTCAGCATCACTACCTTGGTCTATCTGATCTAGGTAATACTTTCGGTCGGAACTTATGCCAGGCTTGGTATCAATTACAAAAAGCCCTTCAGTATCCAGTGAACTGGTTTCTAAAGATTTGCTGAGGGAAGGAGTCCTCTTATCTGCCTCTTTATAATACAGATTCTCTTCAGTTTTATCTATGTCCGCCACATCACTATCTTCAAATTCATCACTTTCATCTTCGGCGAGAAACAATGCAAGGGAATTGTTTCCATTGCTTGCAATTCCACTGCAGTGAGCTACAGGTTCCGCATATTCTCCTGTTTGATCTTCAGCACTGTCCACACCGCTTTCAAGCATCCCGCATCCACTAACGCTGTCAGTTCCTTGTGCAACAGCTTCATCCTTTTGTGGGCTCCTCACTTCAGTAGCTTGCTCATCCTTTCCTAAGTTATCAGCATGGGTGAAAGGCTGCTGTGGATCTGCCTCAGCACCCTCTCTCTTGCATTCTGGATCTTTTTTATCTTTATTTAGTGTTATTTGCCCTTGAAATTCTAAAAATTGTTTGGGACTCATGCTATCAGAGAAATTCATATGCTCTAACTTTTCCACCCTCACAAGGATTTTACTGTAGTTTTGTATTTGGCCACATGCTTCCTCTGAATCATCAGCCCCAACTGACTGTGTATTTTTAATTGCCCTTTTCTCAGGCGATTCACTGTCACTTGGTTTCATTTCTGTAAGACTGCTGGGTGTCACATCATGCAAAGACTCTTCTTTCATGCCTTCACTCTGGGTTGTATTGGCAGATTTGAAGGAACATTTGCTTTTAGGTGAACTGGGTTCTTCATTATCCTCAGTGACAGGGGAAGCATCTTCTGTGTCAGAAACAAGTTCTGCAGCTGGTCTAGAATCAGAAATGACAGGCTCAGATTTAACAGTGTCCTCAGTTAAATTCTCATCTTCTGAAACAATTCTGTTTCCCTTCTCAGCCTTCTTAATATTTTCTGCTTGTGATTTGATCTGCATGCTCCTAGTAACTCGTCTGTTACTGATGGATGGTTCCATATGAGAGCTTAAGCAGCATGAGTCTGCATCAGAAATATCTTCACTCTGGGCTTCGTGAACTGTATCTGGCTGCAACTCCTTTTTGCTTCGCCTGCTTCTCGTAGTTCTGGTAACACCAGAAACAGTGGAGGAACAAGACTCAGCTTCAGAAACATCATCTTCATCCAGAATCCCATTTAACTTATTTAGAAAAGCTGTCTTGTTGTATCTTCTTTTGTCAGGAGAATCCGGCTGATAAGGAACTACAATTTTTCTTCGTCTTGTTACCCTTATAAACAAAGGTGTCTGAAGACCAGATGCAGCAGAGCAGTTCGATTCTGCTTCTGACACATCCCCATCAGCTTGTGGTTCAGCAACTGATTGTACTGAATGGACAGTTGTGTTCTCATTTCTAGTCAGTTCTGCCTCTAAGCTATCTCCGACATTTGACTTTGTTTCTGCATGTTCCAACTCTTCAAACTGAGATTCCTGAATTACCTCTGGCATACAAATGGATTTAGTTCTTCTCCTAGTCATCCTCACAGACACAGTACTGAGTTCAGCAGCTGCCATCTGCAAAGGGAGTAAAAAAAACATAAGTGTGCAATTAACAGACAAAATAACCCCGTAAAAAGGATGCTATGCAAATCACTAATAATCTCCTCTACTCAAACTGACAACATACTGCATGTCTCTGTCTATGTGGAAGAAGTACTAACGAACCATCCCGTGCTCATGCTTGTCTACTCTCTTTTGGTCAAATCAGAAGAAGAAACACATTTGTCCATTAAGAAATACAGACAAGTATCTTCTAGTTCTACACGTTCTGGCAAGCTGTGAAGGGAAGGAAATTCAGAAGCCATGTGCACAAACGTTACAAAATTCGCGTAACTATAAAACACTGAAGCCTAGCAAATGGCAGGATGTGCTCCCAAATGGTTTCTATAACCAGTTTTAGGCACAGACTGGCCTCTCGGCAACCGCAACACCAGGTACAGCCTGCTTCTTTAACGATGCTTCTAGCGCCCTGGAAAGCGATTCAGAATCTGGGAAAGAAAACACAGGGCGACAGCACGCTCTTCCCAAAGCGCAGAACCCCGCTGGTTCAACACACACCACGCTGCCTCCGGATCAGTATTTACCAAGTGGAAAACCCACAGAGAACTGCAAAAACAGCAGCAGTACAAAGAAGAACGACGTCATCTCCTAACCTTTACCCCTAAGCCGCGTTAACAGGTTAACACCGGACCCCGCTGCGGCCCCAGCCCCGTTCCACCGCGTGTGGCAGCGCGTAAAGATGGCCGCCACCGCGCTGCCACAGCCCGCACCGCGGCTGCCCGCGGCCCCGGCCCCACTCACCTCCCCCGCTCCGGCGGGCTCATTCTCAGCCCCGCTGGGGCTGCCATCGCCTCCCTCGGCCGGCGTCCCCGGCTGCTGGCGCCGCGCCCCCGCCCGCCTGGTGACCACCATCTTGTCCCCGCGCCCGCCCCTTCCGCCCGCCCTTCCGGCGGCTGCCTCCGCCCAGAGCGTCGAGCCGCGCTCTGAACGCAGATGCGGCGCCGGTGGGCGCACGGCCTCTGATCGCATGAAGCGGCGGGAGAGGTTGATGACCACATGTGAAATACCGTGACTGCGATGAGGAGAACTCGTACAAAGCACAGAGGTAAACGCCTACGAGAATTTCAACTTTTAATTCAAACTTTCACGTTACTGAAAGAAATCCCATCTCTTTGATGCAAAACAAGTTAATGAAATAACCTGATAAATGTTATGCTGTCAGCAGCTCCCAAAAAATAATCTCTTAGAATCACCATGTCTCAAAGGGTGCTTTTCTACACAAGCAAACTGTCACCAGTTTACAAAAAGGAAATAAATAATTACCCCATTAGTGCAGCCTACACGTTTGAGCACAATTCTTGGTTTGTAGCATCTCCATTTATAAAACTGAGCACACACGCAAGCAATACAATATCCAATGTCAGCAGCCAAACAGAGGCAGAAGGTACAGGTAGTGGCTAGCAGCAGCACACAACTCAAAGCTGGCAGAGAAGTTTAAATGACACGTATTTGAGATAAAGTGACCCAGCATTTTAAAAAGACCACATTTTGGTTAGGATTAAGAAACCAACCAACCCAACCCAAATGTTTATTGACGCATTATTAGTTCCAGTTCCCCATCTGTCCCATTGATCGTAAGACCTGAAGAAGTCCAGGAAAATTTCCCCATATTTGCCACCTCCAGCTATTTAGGACTCAAAACTTACCTCGAATATTAAGCTTTTACCTTAGTGGAATGGATTATAGGGACTCAAAACTTACCTCAAATATTAAGTAAGCTTTTACCTTAGTGGAATGGATTATAGGAAGCTGACACTCTAAACACTACCTACAGGCATTCAAACACCACTAGCTGCCTACATGACAATTGGAAAGATGTTAGTGAAAATTCATTCCCTTTAGAGCCCCAGTCTCAGAATATATACAACTAAGTTAATTAGTACTACTCATATGAAGTCCTGCTCGTGCCTGAAATCAAAAGGAAAAATCAGTATTTTAGACACTCAGTTTCAAGCTCCTGCTGAATTACAAGTTGAGCTTTTGCTACCTATTCTGATTCAAACACCTTTCCGATGGAAAGACTACATTAAACAAGAAGCCTTGCCTTAGCTGCAGCAATCTGTCTAGGATTCAAAAGCCAGTTTGCTAAGCTACTGCCCCAGAAATATACCTAACTTCAAGCTAATCCTTGCTTGCATCACTCTTGAATGTCACTCCAGCAACAAAGTTTCCTGGGCAGCCTCAGAAGAAGTCCTTTAGCAATCCTACCGTGAACAGCTTCAGCCTTTGCTGTTCTGACTTGGCCCATCCTGATTGTGGAGTTCACAAGTGTCAAACACAGAAGCCACGGTGAGAAGACAGGCACAATTCAGTTTCTGATTAACAGATTTTGTCATCGCTTGTTTGCAATGCTTATTTGAAACACTCACACAACAATACATTTTTCTGTTTCAAACAGCAAAGATGCCAACACATGTGCAAACTCTAAACAAAGCACACTGAGGCACAGAGCAGCCAGAAGGAATTCAAGTAACAGACAAAGTAACGGGGAAGATGCATTCTTCCTAAGTCAGGAAGGCCTTTTACACTCTATTAAAAATAAAGCAGTTTTCCCACCACCCAAATTAAACAGCTGACTTGCCTATATATACATACCAAGTCATGAGATACCAGTTGCATTTTTCTGGGTAATTTTACATAAAAGATTATGATTTTCTATAAAAATCAGTCCTTGAATGCTTGAAATCCATGTACCTACCAGGCAAGTAACTCTTATTTAAGAGAAATTAATTCTTTTTAAATAAAAATATATAAGTTTCTCTCTACTACCTAATGGCAGCTACAATATAATGATAATTTTACAGTGAACTGGTCATAAAAAGTATTTTAAACTTTCGCTATTAGTAATTCAAACTAAACCCAAATATTTCATCTTTTCAATTAACTGGTCAATAGGTTAAGTAAGAAAAATAGCGTTAGAGCACTGTAGACACTCCTGCTGACATTACACTGAGTAATTACAACTTTTGGTCTTTGTTACAAATGGTGTAAAAGTGTTTCTATGAAAAAAAGCAATGTTTCCCCCATCCCCAAGGAACTAAAACAGTAAGCCATTAAAGAAAATAAGTGTTTTAAAAGGAATTCCTTTTAGCTTGCATGATATAGCCTTTGGACTTGATAATTCCTCTGCTTTTAACAATGACGGAATACCGGAGGAGCCATAAAGGAATCCATTCGTGTGCTTTCATGTCCTGGATGCTTTCCTGAAGAACTTCTTGGAAACTTGCTTCACAAAGTAATTCTGAAGTTAAAAAGGGATATTCATGCTTTAAATCATGTCATGTAAACAGCTGCAAAAAGCAACACTTTCAATAAGAGAAGCCTTTTCCTACAGTCAGAAATCTTAAGCAGTGCCAGATGCTCCACAGATCCACTCTTCTGGAATGCACATATGGTGAAAGCAGCTGCATATTACTGAAGCAATCTTCAGGGCACCTTTGTTTGTTTCAACATTAAGTATATCCCCCAAAACTGAGATTTCTACAGTATCAAATGGAGTTGATCAGCACAGCCATTAGCAGGAGGAAAGTAAAATTTGAGAAGCTAGCTAGACAAACCACAGGTGGGTAAGACATAAGGCCACAATCAGCCAAGTACTGCACATTCTCAGTTACCTCTGCAGTCACTGAAAGCTCAACACTTTACAGCATCTCCCATAACTGGGCTCATAACAACTGCAAGCCCAGAAAGCATTAAGAAAAATGGGCTTAAACTCCACAAAATGGAAAAGGAAGTCAAATACAAATCCTCCTAGTTTCCTCTGGAAAGCCAGCCAAGGGAACAATCTCTTTGATGAGGAGTGTTCCCAAAAGAGAAGTCTGAATACTCTTCAGCTGACCATTACAGAAAAGTTAAGCTTAGCAAACAATGCATAAGGGAATAATTATTTGCTTTGTTTTCTATCCAAATCCTCCTCTTCAGGTCATGACTCTCATTAAATTAAAAGTTGCAACTTGGATTTCACAGGACATGGAAATGGTCAAACTGAATGGCAATTCATGTTGTACGCTGCTAAAGCGGTGCTGATACATGCTCAAGCAGTGGTGAAATGCATCAGTTCTAACAGTGGTACTATAAAGCATGTAATTAATAAATAGTATTTCATATACTTTTTTTTCAGGGGGGAATGGGAAGAAAAAGAGAAGAGAAGTATGATCAGCAGGAATAAGGTCATAAGGAAGAACGTAGGGAAGGAATTAACTGAACATTGTTTCAGACCTCTCACAGTTCCAGCAAGCTATATAAGGTGTCATTATAGTGAAGAAGATTAGATGATGTTTGAGAGAAACTAATCCCAGAATATTCTTAGGAAGCTGCTAACTCGGAGCTCTCAAGTCTAAAGAAAAGTCTCCAAGTCCTTCAATCATTCAGTAAATTAATGCACAAACCAAGAATTTACACCAACTCTTTTTGTAATATTGGTATTTTAACAGATCCCTACTTTGAGGGAATCCTGCTTAAAACATAGTAATGTTACATATCTCACATTACCAAACTACTTGAAGATCAACTGACCAACATTTCTGTGCAAGCTCTTTCACAGACAAGTTCTGGACAAGTGGGCATTCATTTGTCATTTACTGACCTTCAGCAACAGAACTGTAATTTCATTCTATGCTTTGTGAAAATGAGCTATTCTAATTTTTGAACATACATAGTACAGATTTCTCAGTAGTTTTTTCTTCTATTTATTTCAATAAACTATCCAAGTGTGGAAGATTGCCCTTCCCCTCCTTTCTTGAAGGAAAAGCAAGAACTGAATGGAAATATTTTATAAAGGAAGATCTTTTAGAATCCTTGGTTCAGTATTCAAATGCAATGAACGCTAAGTTCAGATAAAGATTATTCCCAATTTTGTACTGAATAATGCACTCAGAAATCTTCCTTCAATTTATCTGGCAAAGCCTTACCTTTTGGGTCATTGTGAGTTAACAGTTGTATGTCAAACTGTTTTGCAAATGCTGTGAGATCAGGTGGCATCACACAACAGGAAGCTAGGTTCACCTGATTACTACTCGGTTTTACCTGAAAGTAACAAATACTTTTATAAGAAAAAAACATAAATGTACGTTGCTTCCCTTATGCCCTGTATTACAACAGAAAGTCTTCTTTGAACAATCTGTTTTGAGGTCTCAACAAGGCTAAGTAAGTCTGCATGATCATCAACAGGCAACTCCTATATCTGCAATTTCCTGCAGCACAGAGCCCAAAACAAGAATAGGATCTAACTTCAGATGCTGTCATAGCAAGATTAATACTAACCCATTCTGGCTTCCCATCTGCTGTGCTCCCTGAACAGCAGCATTTCCCCCCTTCCACCTCAGTAAAAACATAACATGGGCATGAGTTTGATAAAGACATTAAATAAAATGCAAATAAACTTTTTTAAGGATATATAATTTGCAGTCTTCCATGCCTGCAGGGTTAAGTTAAAAGGGATGCTCTTCCACTGACTCTTTCTGCTAGTCACAAACTGCACTCATGACCACCAGGCAGATGGCTGTTAATCCCCTCAGTTATCCTCCTCAGTACACACAAAATGGCAAGGAGGACAAATGAGGACTCTCAAAAGGACCTCTTCTGCAGATACAGAATGTTCACATGTGACAAGAAATGTCGTAAAAGGAGTATTCAAAGAACGAATAAGGCAACAATAAATCCTTACATGAGCATGGAGACATACTAGTACACACCTCCATCACTCTAATGGAAAGAGCGATTAGTCACATTGGACAACACAATATTGTGCCACTTCATTCGCAACCTGTTTTCCTCTTCACATTTAAACTCAGCATTTAAACAGCATCTTCCTAAGGGGAAATCCCTCCATTCATAACACATCTTAAAGTGAAAATGGCAGTTTTCAGAGTCACTGGAATAAATCTGGAGGTTTAAGAGTGCTGTTTAGTTTATACTCATTACTAAACATAAAAGCATTCAAAACCCAAACCTTCACTACTTCAAAGAACCTGCTATTGAACAGACTTGGGGTTTCCAGCCTTTGCTGGCCTGTATCTAAAAATACCAAACAACGGTCAGTCACACTTTGAGCCTCCCCTACCACAAACAAGGTTGTGACCATCCATAAGATGCTAAAAACAGGGCTAACAAATATTTTGTATATAGACTGCTTTCTAACAAAAGTTTATAACAATGTGGCAGTCAACAAAACCAACAGTTATTCTGTGCTAGAAATCCTACAAATAGGAAGTTTGTTCTCACCTGTGCCCAGAGATACAGCTGTTCTAACAGTGTTTTATCTAGGTCAGAGGTACCTATGGCAACAATCTTGTTGTTTTGAACTAGATTTTCAAGTTCTTGCCAATAAGGCTGCAAATACTCCAAGGAGAAGCTAGTTCCATCTTCAACAGGAGGTGGGGCAATAATGACTGAGTCTAACTGAGCCACACCGAGGGCAGAACACGCTGAGGAAAAAGAAGAGAGACACTGCAAAGTCTTTGGTGAGGTAACAACACAAGCATCATGACTCAGCAAAACCCACGCCTCCTGCCTCACTCTGCTAGCTTCCCTTTCACTGTTTCAAACTCTTCAGTGTATCAGCAGTCAAGGATAGCAACAGACCGGATTTAGAAAAGAAGCAAACATACAGCTGAAAGCCAAGGTTCAGTTGTAAGTCTTGGGAAAAACAAAAACATCACCAAAGCAAGCCTGAAGCTTTTTTTCTCTTTTTCAGTGCTAAAACTGTTTTTCTCTTAAGGCAGTGGGGACGTGCAATTTTTGATGCCTTCACTCTCCGTTCCTTCCAAAATTTTTAACTTTCACTATGAACTCTAACTCAAATACAGGGCATGGACTAGGAGGACTATTCGCTCTATGTGCGGAGTTAAGACTAAAGCACACTAAATCTGGGGATTTAAATTGACAGAGAAGTGGCAAGTCTCAGAATATCATTGAGCTTTAGCAAAGATTAAAGTCATGAGGCCTCTTCTGCAAAGCAAAAAGAAGAAAACTACGGAGCTAAATAAATTATTTTCTTCTGGAAGAGGATTCTATCCATGCATTTTTAACAAATGGTACCACAACTTCCAATAAAGAGGCTATTAACTGGAGTACTGATAGAGAAGAATTACACCTGACCCTCTGTTCTTCGGTAACCCCGTATGCCCAACCATCTTCCAAAGTAATAAAGTTCAGTGCTGCTCACAATTACTGCTACCATAGACTAACAAAACTTAATGTATCAATGCAGCCATTATTTTCATTAAAACTATTTTAGCAGCTGATTGCAGCATTGTTTTATTTCTTAAATAATCTCTGAAATACTGCACAGTTAGTAGCAAAGTTCATCATGTTAAAAACAACTGGCAAATAACATCCAACTGGTAGGAACTATTGTATCACTTGTTACTACAGTATCACATGCTATTCATTTTTTAACAAGTTTTGAGTGAAAGACTAAAAGCTTGCTCCTGCTTGGAGCAAGCAATCAGATTTGAGTTTGTGGACCTAAGGTTACAGTGATCCACATTTAATAAGTTTGCTGACTGAACTAATGCATATATAGACTTTATTACCCAAGTCTCTCTTAATTAGAAAAGAGGACATACTGTGGCAGTCACTAAACACATCTCTTGTATAGAAAAGATTCTGATTTTATTTCTGAAGTAGTGAAGCAAAAAGAAACCCTCCCAGAAGTTTGAGTTTCATACTTACCCAGGTCAATTGCATCTCTGATTGATGAAGAGTTTGATCCAACAATGAAAAGTTTTGCTGTTTTCAAAGAAATAGTAATCAGTAACTAAACACTATTATTAAACATACAACTATTTATTTTTGCTATATACAGTTCTTCTCGGGTAAAGGGTTCTTAGAATATACACCATTACTACAAAAATAGGGGGAAAATAGCCTTCTCAAAGGTGACTGCCATTAAATACACTATTCTCAAACTTCAAGGTGGTTGTGCAGTCTTAGAACAAGAAGTCATTCAGTTGGATGGTCTAATAAAACTCTAAAGCTGGGACTTCAGCATCAAGACAGTAAACAATAACCATAATAACCTGTATAAAACCCAGAATGTAATAGTGCAAATAGACCTCTTCACAACTTATTGAGACTCAAATGTCCTTGTGTTACTGCATTGTCTCCTTCAAGTTCATCATATTCAACCTGGAGATATTACACAAATGAATGTGCTTCCATTCCTATGTCTTAATTCCAGTTTTATCTGTAATATTTTGCTTCAGAAAAATCAAAGATTGACAGAATACTTGTAAAATGTCTTGAAGGAATGCAAGTTAAACTACAAAAATGCTGAGCTGCTTTAAAACCTGAAATATGAATTCAAGTCTTTCTTAGCCAACTTCTGGATTACCCAAAGTAGGACAGTATGCACCGATGTCATTTGACTTTCAATTGCAAAACATGGGGGGGGGGGGGGGGGAATACATATATATGAATATCCTAATAATGACTGCACATGAAAACTTTTTATGCCACCATATTTTTTACTACATCCTTACCTGACACTTTCAACTCATCCCTTTCTTCAGGGTTTATTTTTTCTATAGCTTGAGCTACAGTACATTCCAGAACCTCCAGTATTTCCTGTAGTATAAATACACGAGACTTAGGAACAAAACAAAACAAACAAAACAAAAGAAAATGGGAAAGTTTGGGAAAATTTCATCCTCTGACCTTATTTAAGACTAGGCTGACACCTCACGTTAGCTGGCACAAGGTGACTTTTTAAAGTCTTGACCTACATTAGATGTTATATTATAAACACAGAGAATATAGACAGAGAATTCAAATAATATTCAGAAAATTCTTAGTACCATGCACCACCTTGCCCCCAGCCAAGAACACTCTGGCAATTTTTGCTGCTTTAAGAAGAAATCCTCAAGTGAATACTTGAGTCATTCCATGGAGACAGCATTTTAAACAAAAGTTGTTTTGGTTTGTTTTTTTGTGGTTTTGGTGTTTTGTTTTGTTTTTTAATTACCACTATAATCCATAAAAGAATGTGGAATTATGTAGCGAACATGTCTGGACAGTAAAACCTAGCTTACACTAAATATTAATCATAGAATCATAGAACAGTTAGGGTTGGAAAGGACCTTAAGGTCATCTAGTTCCAACCCCCTGCCATGGACAGGGACACCTCACACTAAACCATCTCACCCAAGGCCTCGTCCAGCCTGGTCTTGAACACTGCCAGGGATGGAGCATTCACAACCTCCCTGGGCAACCCATTCCAGTGCCTCACCACCCTAACAGTAAAGAACTTCTTCCTTATATCCAATCTAAACTTCCCCTGTTTAAGTTTTAACCCATTACCCCTTGTCCTGTCACTACAGCCCCTAATGAAGAGTCCATCCCCAACATCCCTATAGGCCCCCTTCAGATACTGGAAGGCTGCTATGAGGCCTCCACGCAGCCTTCTCTTCTCCAGGCTGAACAGCCCCAACTTTCTCAGCCTATCTTCATACAGGAGGTGCTCCAGTTCCCTGATCATCCTCATGGCCCTTCTCTGGACTTGTTCCAACAGTTCCATGTCCTTTTTATGTTGAGGACACCAGAACTGCACACAATACTCCAGGTGACGTCTCACAAGAGCAGAGTAGAGGGGCAGGATCACCTCCTTTGACCTGCTGGTCACGCTCCTTTTGATGCAGGCCAGGATACGGTTGGCTTTCTGGGCTGCGAGCACACACTGAAGCCAGTTCATGTTCATTTTCTTATCGACCAACACCCCCAAGTCCTTCTCCGCAGGGCTGCTCTGAATCTCTTCTCTGCCCAACCTGTAGCTGTGCCTGGGATTGCTCCGACCCAGCTGTAGGACCTTGCACTTGGCAAACATGTTTAACAAGACCAGTCCCAACACTGATCCCTGAGGGACACCACTTGTTACTGGTCTCCAGCTGGACATTGAGCCATTGACCACAACTCTTTGTGTGCGGCCATCCAGCCAGTTCTTTATCCACCGAGGGGTCCATCCATCAAATTGATGTCTCTCCAATTTAGAGACAAGGATGTCATGCAGGACAGTGTCGAACGCTTTACACAAGTCCAGGTAGATGACATCAACTGCTCTACCCCTGTCCATCAGTTCTGTAGCCCCATCATAGAAGGCCACCAAATTGGTCAGGCAGGATTTCCCCTTAGTGAAGCCATGCTGGCTGTCACCAAGCACCTTGTTGTTTTTCATGTGCCTTAGCATGCCTTCCAGGAGAATCTGCTCCAAGATTTCGCCAGGCACAGAGGTGAGACTGACTGGTCTGTAATTCCCCGGGTCATCCATTTTCCCTTCTTGAAAATGGGGGTTATATTTCCCTTTTTCCAGTGGTCGGGAACTTCACCTGACTGCCATGATTTTTCAAACATGATGGCCAGTGGCTTAGCAACTTCATTTGCCAGCTCCTTCAGGACCCGCGGATGGATCTCATCAGGTCCCGTGGACTTGTGTACGTTCAGGTTCTTGAGATGGTCTCGAACCAGATCCTCTCCTACAGTGGGCCTAGAGTCATCATTCTCACAGGCCCTGCATCTGCCTTCCAAGACTTGAGTGGTGTGGTCAGAGGCTTTGCCAGTGAAGATCGAGGCAAGTAAGTCATTAAGAACCTCAGCCTTCTAATGTCAACTGGACCACAACATCTTACAGAGACAAGTGTTTGTATTCTCTTCTTAAGAATCATTAGATCCTCCACAAATCTTTCAACAGTAACTGCCTCTCCACACTCATGTGGAATGCAGCAACGTGCAGCTGATGCCACCATCACTCAAGAGCCAGTAACAAAACATGCATACCACCACTCCTACCTGATTTAGGTCCTGTCCAACCTTTGAGCTCCATTCGGTCAGCGTTTTCTGAATGCAGTCCCGCACCTACAAAATATTTGTTCATGTTGAAAAGGAGCTTCATGTTACAGCTGCACAGAAACACAATGATTCATAGGCATGTGAGACAGACTGCACAGGTGAACTAAAGACACCATTCCTCCAACCACAGAAGATTCTTCCTGCATAGCTTCCATGTGAAACTTGTTCAAACTAGTTTACTTGCTTTCCTCTCCTCTTTCACAAAGAGTTTTAGCAGTAATACAAGCACTGTACTGAATTTATTTCTCAGACCAATGCCATCTTTAAAGCAAAGAACAATGCTAAGCAACCAACAATGCTATTCAACTCTGCCAAACCACTGTTTAAATCCCTCATTAATGAAGGGGAACCTTCAGACCCCACCCCACACTTGTATTTTCCTGCATCAAGAGATACAAAATAAACTTGCCTAGGATTCTGATCATGAATTTTCTTGAACCTAGTAAGGCATTACTATTAAGCCAGCTAATTAACTGCGTATTATAGCAGTGCTTCAGCTGTACTGATGCTCTACCTTTCCTCTGATACATCTTGAGAGTTGTTATCCTGCAGGCTGAGTACATGTACTGTCAGGTCTGCTGTCTGACACAGGTAGGCGCACTTTCATGAGCTGCTGCTTCACTTCACTTTTAGCAATACATTTTATAACTGTGTAAACACCTAGTTTTTATACTATTAAATAACAATTTCCTGAGACACCTAACATGAATTCAGAGGGTTCTTAATACCTTACACAAGCTAGAAGCCAAACACACCCCATCCCCAAAAATGCCAAAATCCCAGGAGATCACAAAGTTTAAGAAATAATACAGTAATAATACTTCATAAGCACAAAATCTGCACATTCTTTCCCAGTCATTTAAAACAGCATGAAAAAAAAAAACAAACAACCAAACTAAGTCTAACAGCAAGAATTTACTCCCCCTAGTAAATCCACAATGCTGGAAATTTTCAGCCTATTTTGATGCAACTTTTAACATTATCTTTTTCCTTTCTGAGGGAGACTGTGTTACACATGTACATTAAATATACTGCTACTTTGCAACTGTCACACTTGATATTTCTATTGCAGTTAGCATGGACCAGCCTCTTGCCTCCAAAGCACAGGACTGCCTTGCCCTCAATACCATCTCTGACGGCTTTGGACAGCTTTTCCAGATACAGCTATATCCCCAGTCTTCCAACGTTAGGGTTCATAGTCTGCAAAATATTAGCTTACATTCTGCCACTGACAGTTATACACATATCACCTACACCAACCAGAAGTGTTAAAAGACAATTTAGTTCTGATCATTAACACCAATTGTTTGCTTTTAGAACCCCAGCAATTCTGGAAAGCAGGCAGCCTTATGTTTAAGTGCAGGTTTCCCTGTAAACAAGTTAATTTGAATACTTTAACTGATCAGTTATGCAGTGGCCACTCTTTATTTAGCGACCCTACAGGAGGGGCTCACACAGGTGTGCCCATTAAGATACAGCTACCTCTCTGGTGCAGGATCTAGCCCTATTTTACACAGCTCACACGTTATAATAAGCAGCCAAGCTAAATAAAAATGTTATTACTGCACAACAGCTATATTAAAGTATGATGAATTCTTCCTTGTCATTACATCACCCTTCCAATCACCTTTCTTACCGTTTGTGCAAGATTAATATGCAATAAATCAATTTCTAGACTATCAACAATGACACTACATAGCGATAACCCGCCAAAACCACAGTTCTGATTAGCTGTTAAATGCCTGTTTTCAAATGGCTGTGTCATGACGAGACAGCAAATACACCAGCTCTGAAGTTCATGGCTGCAGGATCTCCAGGCATTTTATCAGGATGAGGAAGTGTTGACACATACTGCTGAAGGTAACAGTTTGAAAGTGATAATTTAAAAGTTCTTTTAACTTTTTAACACGGAACGGCCGCAATGCTCTTTTAAGAAGACAACAACGACTGATGTTCCCGAGACCTTAAAAGGAATTTCAGGTTAGAAAAAGCAACTCTGATCATTTGTAATGCAAGCTCCTATCTATTCCTATCTTCCTCTTGCTATACAGAAGTCTCGGGTCTCTCCTTTGCCGTTACGGACAGTACTGGGACAGCTGTTTAACTCCTCATTTCCGAGCGCAGGAGCGCAGTTTGATCCTTGCTCTGCCCCACAGCGCGATTCCGGGGGGAGCTCTTCCCTTCCATGGCGGACCCCGGGCCACGCCACCCAACTTCACAAGAACGAACCCGGAGCTTGCCCAGAGCCCGCCCCGCTGTGGCGCCTGGCGGGGAGGCCTGGGCCCGCCGCGCTCACCTCCTCGCCGGGGGTGGCCGGGCACTTCTTGCGCAGGCAGCCCCAGTTGAGGAGATTGCCAGTCTGCAGCGTGAGGGTGCCCGCCCGCTCCAGCAGGGCGCGAGCGCCGTCCGTCCCCATCGGGAAGCCGGGCACAGCTACAGCGGCGGCCCCGCTCCGCTCCGCTCCGCCCGCCGCCGCCGCCGCACCGGGCAGCACCGCGCCGTGACTCAGCACAAATACCGGCGGGGGGGGGGGGGGGGATGCTTTGTAACCGTCCCCGGTCACATGGCACGAGCACAATGGGCGGCAGGGCGGGCCCAGCGCAGGAAGCAGCGCGACAGCCCGGCACAGCGCCCCGCCTCACGGCACCTCTACGCGGCCCCGTCGCGCCCAGCCACACGGCTATGCCACACGGCCGCGACGCAAAAACCTTCCTCGGCCGGCCTCGCGGTCCCGCCGCCTCGCCTGTTACCGGGCGGATTGGCGGGAGGCGGGGCCGCGGGCGGGCTGTGGCGACCGCTGAGCGGGATCCCTCTATCAGTGCATCTGCCTGTCCGTGCATCTGCCTGTCCGTGCATCTGCCTGTCCGTGCATCTGTCTGTCAGTGCATCTGCCTGTCCGTACATCTGTCTGTCAGTGCATCTGTCCGTGCATCTGTCTGTCAGTGCATCTGCCTGTCCGTACATCTGTCTGTCAGTGCATCTGTCAGTGCATCTGCCTGTCCGTGCATCTGTCTGTTCGTACATCTGTCTGTCAGTGCATCTGTCTGTCTGTCCCTCTGTCTATCTGATCCCCGGCACACATCTCTGCTGGTACCCCCCACTGGTTCCGCTGCTGCACCCTGAGCCGCCTGCCCTGCTCCTTGCCTGCGGCGGGGCCTCTGTCACTGGTGGGACCATCGTATCACTGTAGAAACGTCACTCCTCAGCAGCTCTGCAGGCCTGGTCGTGCTAGCAAAACCATGCGGACTGTAGCCATGATGCTTTTAGGTGACAGACAGTCGTTGGTAGACCCTAAGTGGCCCAAAGGGAAACCAAGCACTTACATGGTTGGGTTATGTCTATATTTGATGGCACTTTAAACTTACATCTAAACCTAACTCCAGTTTTACACTAGCTGATCTCATTGCAGACACATCAAGGGAAACAAAGGGTTATGACTTGGGGGTGTTTTTAAGAGCAGGCCACACGATGAACCTTAAATTCCTTCTGTATTGGAGATTTGGGGTAGTGGTGGTTGGTGTTAACTACAGTTAAGGGGAACAGTTAGCCACAAACTAGTTGTGCTGTCGGCACAGCGATGTGAGTTGTGTTTCTAACAGATTTCCTTCCCCAGGCTACACGTTGTGCTAACACAGGGAACCAATCTGCATAACTTCTGTCAGCCTGAAGCACTGCCTGATCGCTTTTGGGTACAGAAGGTTAGTTTAATTGTTCTTTACATTTGCCTTCTGATTACTTTTCCATATTGGACAACTTTCATGTGTTTGAAATGTTTTCCGTGCTGTGTGAACACAGAGCATCTGGGAGTGACACACACTGAGAGAGAAAACTGTCAGCTGATGGAAAAGCTGTAATTTTGTTTCCTTTGACATAAAACCCCAGAAGGTCCAACCTGGCCCAAAGTTTGACCATTCAGACTCGTGGTCATCTCGAGAAGGCGCGTACACCTCTCCATACACCTCCTAGGCTTACCCATATTTACACTAGTAGTGAATCCTGTCCTGTCATGTGCTCTTGATTGGCCCTCCAGCTTTCCAGCAGAGGCCTTTTCTTTGGGTGAAACTTATTTTTTGATATTCCATTTAAGTAACTTTGATAGTTAGGATTCCATGGAAGCAGGTTAAATTTAGGGATTGCTGAAGGTTTTCAAACAGCACACAGCATGTGTCTTTCTCTCTAATGGAAATCTATGGCAGTGAAAAACCAATGTTCCTTTAGAGCAGCGTAGAATTTGCTGATATTTAATTACCCTAGCTCTTGAAAAAGGATATCACATAAGGAAGACTGGGTGGAGGAAAAGCAGCGCCAGCCTCTGTACTGCTTTATGCTATGCATTTAATTCTCAGCGGCGGCAGGAACATATCACAGGAGAAGGGATCTCAGCAGAGTTCTGTTGTCAGTCCGATCACCCCTGAAACACAATGTAAACTACCAGAGGAAGAAAGGAGGATGCTTCTAGTGCAGGTTATCTCATGAAGCTACTTTAGAGCTGCAAAAAAAAAAAAAACCCTGGAACACGATTGATTTCCTGTAGCAATTCTGCAACGTTCAAAGCAAAATAACCCTCCCCCCTTGACAGACAGGCCACAGAACCGACGCGCCAGGCGGTCGGTGAGCATCGCTCTCCTCTCCCAGCCGTGCGGGCAGTGCACGGAGCCGCCGGGGCCCCGCAGCATGGACCCGGGCGGGGCGGGGGGTCCGGGCGCCGCCTGATTGGCCGCAGCGTGGTGCCCGGGGCCGGTGCCGCGGCGGGAGGCGGCCGGAGGCGGCCCGCAGGATGGGCACCAGAGCCGGCTTCTTCGAGGTGGGTGCGGGCCGTGCCGGGGGGGCGGACGGGGCTAGCCCGGGCTGGGGCCCGCAGCATCCTGCCGTCGGCAGACGGGGCTGCGCGGTGTCCCGGCGGGCTCCTCTCTTTTCCCCCTCCATCTGCATTGGAGCACCCGGGAACCGGAGCCATCCGCTCCAGGATCTGCCCAGCCAAGTGCCAGCCCCTGGCCCCGGGCGGAGGGAGCCGGTAGGGAGGGCTTACGCCGCTCGGAATGGGGTTCCTTGGGGAGAAGGGGCTCCAGCCCACCCTGTCCTTGCCTTTCCCTGGCACTCTCCCCTCGCCGCTCCTCCTCCCCGCGGCCCCGGTGGTCCTCGGACGTGGCCCCGGAGAAAGAAGAGAGAGGAGGAGTCCGCGGAGGCGCAGGATCAATGGCTCTGGGCTTCCCGGGGATTCTCCGGAGCCGTGATCAGGCTGCCGGGATGGGTCTGGCAGCGCATCCCGGCCATAGGGAAAGAGCGAGAGCGAGGAATGTTCTCGGCACCTTCTGTCCCCAACTTCTGGGAAGACCCCGCCGCCCGGTGCGTTAGAGTCTTGCGTGGGAAACCATAAATCGCCAGACGGAGTTCAGTACAGTCAGGTCCTTGTGTACAGAGTGCAGAGTAACGTGCACTGGTGAGTGTGAGGTGTAATGAATCTCACCAACTTATATAAATAGCCACACCGACTCTCTGCTAGAATTAGTGAGGCTGGAGAACACAAAAATGCTTCAGTGGCTTGCGTTGCAGAAACAGGTCGGTACAAGCTAAACGGCAGCAATCCTGTGTTCCTGCAGGCTCACGCTCCAGTTTCTGCAGCACGACTTGCCTAAAAGTGAACGCACCTCCTTCCCCCGGGCACAATCCAAACCATGATAACGTTCACAGAGTTCAAAACCACCTGAAAAGTGACTGCTCCTCTATTACTTACCATGGCCTAAAAGTTCTTATTTTGCTTTTCAAAGCTCTCATGGAATCCTAGGTTGGAAGAGACCTTAAGGATCACCTGCTCCAACCTTTCTAGGCAAAGCATGACCTAGACTAGATGTCCCAGCACCCTGTCCAGCCAAATCTTAACAGTGTCCAACACTGGGGAATAGAAATAGTATAAAAGTGTTCTGGAAATGACAAACAATTTAGCAAAATAAGCTGGCTCTGGCTCTTGTGAGTGCAAGGTAGGGACCTACAACCTGCCTTTTCCTCTGCAGTGTTGGCTTCCCTGGTTCCTAAAAGGAAAAGCAACCAAGCTTTTCACTGCCTCCTGAATATCTACCAGTGTCCCATGCTCTTGGGAGATCCAAATGGAGGAGCAGGCATATGTGTATTACCCTTCTGAATGTCTTTGGTCGTTGTCTGCTCTGCAGGTTTGCTCTTCTGCCTGAACTTCTAAATAGCACTGGTTACTGGAAGACATCAAAAGCACAGACATCATTATTGTCACTTGACTTTACAGATGTGGCAACACATGAAAGCGGAGTGATCTACTCCATCTTGCTAGGCACAAAGTCTTAGGTAGCTCTGAGCAGTGCTGTTGTGTATCACTCTCTGCACTGGTCTCCCCACAGAGTTCCTTTCTGTTACAAATTCATTGATTTTGAATTCTGACTTGCATTTCCCCACTGTGCATTCAAAACTGAGCTTTCAAAAGAGAGGTGGTAAGTGTCCCCACCTCTCCCAATCTCTGTAGGTGTTACAAATGTTAACATTCCCTGTCTGAGGAACTGTAGCATTCTGAACTTTCCCCCGTATATCTTTAAACCATTTACCCTTTATTGCTATTCTATGGCACTTCCTTATAGGAATCACGAGGCACTTTGCGATCACCAAACTGTGGCTGACTGAATTGTTTAGGATACGACTGTTCCAAGTTTAGCAGAGGTTCACTGGTGGAATGTTTCTTCCTGTTTTGTTGAGTTTGTGCATTTGATCACACTTAGTACACAATCAATTTCACAGGTTCCTGAGAACATAGCATGCATGGATAAAATTACTCTCTAGTGAGCAGACCTGCAAAAAGATGGGCAAGAACGTCAGGCTGATTGTGAGTGTCCACTGGCTGTTAATTCCCTTCCTTTTCTTTATCGGAGTCTTTCTCAGTGCAGCTAAGACAAAAACACTTAAAAAATAGGCAACATGGTATTACAGTGACTACTAAGAAGCCAGTGAAAGGCAGATTCAGCTTTGGAAGTACTTTTAACCCTTTATTTTGAATTAGCTGTGTTGAAACAACCAAGAATTAAGAATTAGCAACCACCTAATTCAGCTGGGTGTAATGCTGGGTGTAATGGATGGATAGCAAGAACACCCAGAGTGTCTGAGTGATTTCCCTCTACTCATGTCTGTGGCAGAACCAGTGTGCAAAGCCACGTCCCTGTACTCCTTCCTAGACTTATGTCTCCCTGACTGCCTCTACATTTCTTATTCTGTAATAATGCCAGATTAGGTCTTGTCTACTTCAAGTACTGGTATGGTTCTAATTTCACCTCAGGTTTTTTATCACTTAATCACATAGGAAAAGCTTAGGAAGAACAGCTACAGTTTAAAGAAATACTTGCATACCTGAAAGTACTGCACCTTAGAATTTGAGGAGATTCACCTCCACAAATGTAGAGATTTATGGTAGAGACCTGTATCTAGATAACTAATATTCTCTAGGAGTGCTCATTTCTCCAAATTGATTAGAGCTCTTCTGACCTATTTCACCTATGCTTCAGAGCTTATGATACAGTTTATCCTAAAAGTGCCTGCTTTTCTCCTTTCCATACAAAGGATGTCTATGTGCCATGCTCGGATGTAAATGTCTGTAGTGGAGAGCTCTGAAGTTAGGCTGGTGAATCCTACTTTTTCTTTCTGCTTGACAGGTCCAGGTCTGCAAAAGCATTTCACGTAAAGAAAATGGTATGATGCTCTGACTTCCTGGGGGAAAGATACTTGAACAAATGCACTCATACTGTAGAAAATCAGTGGCGTAAGAGCCGCAGTTGTACTTTTGCTTCCTTAACTGGTTTGAATGTGAAGTGCCTTTTGTGAGCAGTGATAGCCAAAAGTGTTTTGGAGCCTTCCCTCCTTGAGGATAGACTGAACTGACATGTGCAGTACAGTCTAAAAGCAATAATGTACTGCCCTCCCTTCCTGGCATTTAAAGTTTCCCCCCTTCTGCCTGCCATGAAAACCCTCTGGATGCAAGGCAGGGGGTGCCTGCTGCCAAGCTGACATTGCTGAGATGTCACAGCTCCTGTTACAAAGGCTTCTCCCACTCAGAGCTTTGCTGTCTAGAGCCTCATCGACTAAGAGCATGAGAGCAAGTGCCAAAAGCAGGACTGCAGATGAGTTTAAGAGTCTGTATCCTCCAAGAGCTGCCTGAACAAGACAAGGCCACACGAGAGATATTTGAATGATCATTTAAAGGGACACTGGTGGAATTTTTGCTCCAATTCGGAGACATTTGCTCTGTTCTCACAAGTAACACATAGATTATTGTCACAGAAAGAGATGAGATGATAGGGAAAAATATTCTCCCTTTCTCTTCCTTCACCACTTCTCCACACACTTACCAACACATTCTAACACTCAGTTGTGCTGCTTTACTTAAAAGACAGCAATTTGTCCTTTTTTCTCTATAGAGCTTGAGAGAGAAACCCAGTTTTGCATAGAAAAATATGCTAGTAAAACATTACTTGGGAGGAAGTAATCAGAATTTGAAGGCTATGTTTAAAATCAAGTCCTATTTTAGAAAAAATAATGGACTTCTCTGAAGTATATTGTAACAGATTAATACAAATCTTGTAAATTCACCTGTCAGTGTAAGGTCCAAACTTCCCAGGGCTTCCAGTCCTCCTGCCCTGTAAAAAACAGCAGACCCATCCTTGATGGGAAAAAATAAAAAGGGGGGAAAAGGTATCTCTCTCTCTTCATTCTCTTCAATTCCATGTCAAAAGCATACACTGGATATACATTTTTGTCATCTATACACCAAATGATCCATGAACAGTAGTAATGGAACTACAGATACTGAAGTTAAACATTGCAAATCACAGTGCAAAGAAATAATTATGATTTCACTAAGAATTTATAAATCTCTTCTACCTAAATATTATCACCATAAATTAAAGCCCTGAGGCAACAAACATTCTCTTGAACATGGAAAAGGCTACACAGTGGTGTTGAAAAACTTGGATGTCTACTTAGTGTTGAGTCAAAGCTGGCTGAGGTTCTCAGATGGAGTTAATCCAGCCTGCTGCATAGTGACAGTGATACTCAGTGAATGATGTGACTCTTCAGTATGCCTGGGAAATTGGCAATGTGCAGCTCTCTGTTAGCCAGTGTAAGTAAATGCCCACTGAGTCAGTATTCACTGGTGCAGGTTCCTTTCCAATCTTGTGTATCCTCCTGGAAGATGTCATGCTAGTAAAAGCTGGAAACCTTTCATAGGCTTTCAAGAGCCAGAATTCACTGTGAAATCACAAACCTCTAACAGATCTTTCTTTTGTCAGAAATAAACCAGCCTCCCACTTTGAGGGAACCCACCCTCCTTTTCCTTCCTGACAGTTCTTACACTGACTCCTTTTATCTCCTGCCAATTACATAAATGGATTTGTTTTTCTGAAGGATCACCATCTGTAGCTCTACGTCTGTTACAGTCCTGGTCCAGGTCCACAAGACAGCTTGTGGTGTGCCATGCCTTCAGGTTAGGCACCCAGCTGCAAGAGCAGATTGGACAATATTGTTAAGGTATCCAAGTTTACATCAACTCTATCCCTTCACTGTGTGGTATCCCAAATGGCATCCACTGTAGGGAAACGCTGAACAGAGTTACAATGAAAAGGAGCAGTGCTTGAAGCAGCCCAGAGACAGGAATTCAGAATTTCTCTTTGTTAGGAGACTGTGCTTTCCACTGGAATACACTCCAGTCTTTTCCTACCTGTACTTTTTGGTCTCTCTTGAATCCTTCATTCCTTGATGTTGGCTCAAGCCAGCTATGGGCAGAGTGGGGAATGGCAGAATGCCACTTCCTGGCAATGTGTCTAACCATTATCTACACAGCATGAAGAAGTAGATCATCTTCTTTGCTAACAGTTTAGTTTCATTCAAAAATACTCTAAATGCTGTGCATTGTGCTGAGCTTGGGATAAGGATGCTTACTGGATCAAGGTCCTCCAGGATTTAGATGCAAGCATGCCTAACTAACAGATCTGAAACAGGTGAAAGAACTAAAAATGTACCATGAGTTTCAGCACAGTTCATACAGTGGTGCTCCTTGTTTTGCATAGGCACAGAATTTAGGAAGCTGAGGAGTAAGCACCTAGTGTAAATCTTGTGAACCTGTAAATGTTAGACATCCAAATTCTACAAAAGTGAAATTTAATTGCATAAAACCTTCTCAGTATGGGTGCACTGTATCCTTTCTCTTTATACACAGTCAAACAATGTAATAAAGTTTTAGTCTCTTGAAATGTGAGCTAATTGCTCCAGAGAGGTAAGGTTCTACTTAGTTGGACTACTTACAGAATAAAGTATAGCCCTCCACAGGTAAGATGGTGACATTTCGATTTGTGGTTAAACATTTGCCTTTGGTTCTGCTTTGGGATTCCTCACACAGCATGGAATTCCCCGCCTCAGGACACTGTGCATGCAACAAGTTTACACTGGTTTAAAGGGCCCTTTGGCTTAACAATATTGACTTCAAGGAAGTTATTCCTGATATGCCCTTGTGTGAGATCACACTAAGGCATGCTTCCTTTCTTCAGGAACAAAACAATCTACCAGAAAAGTCTCAGGAGACAGAAAAAATGGCTAATTCCATAGGAAAATAAAAAGGTAAGAAAAAGGTAGTTAGGACTGGGCAACCACTGGATTTTTTTAAGTGTTAAACTCAAGGCACCTGACTTGTGTAAGCACTCTAATAGCTGAGACAGAATGAATTCTGCATAACTCTTTCTCAGGCTGATTAGTTCCTCCACTGTAAAATAAGCAGGGCTTCTTTACTGAGTGATTTAGAAAGAAATCAATACAATAAATGCTTATGTCAGTCTCACAACATCTCAGCTGCAGTTTACTCAATCTGCTGAGTACAAATGGCTGCAAATACAACTTTCAAGACATGATAAATGTGTCAGTATTGCCATAATAGTTATCATATAATTTCTGAAGATCTGCTGATCCTTAAGCACTTGATATGGCTTTAAACTATTTAAACAGGAATTTGATCAACTCTAGTTTTTTGTAATTCTACCGCAGGGACACTGCATCCTAAAAATTCATTTTTAAATGCTCTTTGCTCAACTGTGTTTCCCCCATGAATAAACTTTTCCCCCTTTTGTTTTCTGAATTAAAGTTTAACTGCTGAAGGTACTTTTCTCTGCTTATATCATGTATTGATAATATCCTTTGCCCTCCAGCTTTTCTAAGCAATAACAATTAAGATTTTTTCTGTTTTGAAAGCCACTATCAATCTTTAATCCTTATACAATAGATTTGTCATCTTAACATTGGAGATACATATTTATAGTTACTTATAAAAGAGTTTTAACATAGCTATCCTTGCACAAATGTGCCTATTATCGATTAAGTTCTACTCAATGTAGTTTTAGAGAAGCTGTAATTTAAAATACCTTTAAAAATTCACACAAGAAGTGGACTGTAAGTCATCCTGCACTAGTGCAAGCCAACAGTCAGTGTCTAAATGTGCTAAATGCTGTGAAAACACATAGAAATTCAAGTTCTCTGAGCCAAACCATTTCTGTTTGAAAGGGATAATACCCATCAGTAAGTGTTCCAAAAACAGATTGCTGGGTATCTAAAAACTGTTGCCAACCAACACATTAACTGACTTGGTGCTGTGCCTGAAGACTGGAAACACTGTGTTCAGTGCCACCTGGGTTCATGTGGTTGGCCATTATGTTCAGAAAAGATAACATTTCTTGATATCAGAAAAGATGTAATCTCTGTCCCTTAAGCAGGGAACATCTAAACTCTGGGGGATGTTCTGATACAGCTAAGAGGTTTGAAATTAGAATAAATGGTCACCTTGTTTTCAATCTGTCATTGCTTTCTACGGACTGGAGTGGAATCTGAAGTTGTTCCATCTTTCTGAAAAGGGAAAGAAAGGTTGATATTTGCTTAGATCTTGAAAGTAACTGAAAGTAATTGAAATGCCTGAAGTTCAGGAATGGGTGTCCAAAAAAAGGAAAAATAAAAATAGGAACATTGGATAATTTAGGTTGCAAGGGACTTCTTGAAGTCATGTAGTCCAATTCCTGCTCAAAGCAGATACAACTAGATCAAATGGCACTGCGTCTTGTCCAGTCCAATTTAAAATACCTCCAAGGATGGAGATTCCACAGCCTCTCTAGGCAATATTTTTCCAATGTTTGGCCAAGATCATGGTGAAAAATTTTCCTTGTATATCTGATTGGACTTTCCCTTATTGCAACTGGTGTCTGTTGCTTCTCACCATTATCGTGCAATGGTTTGCATTGGAAGGGACCTTAAGCTCATCCAGTCCCAACCCCCTGCCATAGACAGGGACACCTTCCACTAGAGCAGGTTGCTCCAAGCCCCTGTGTCCAATCTGGCCTTGAACACTGCCAGGGATGGGGCAGCCACAGCTTCTCTGAGCACCCTGTGCCAGCGCCTCAGCACCCTCACAGTGAAGAACCCCAAGAGCTCATCTCAGGCTCCCCTCTGGCAAGTTAAAGCCACTCCCCTTGTCCTGTCACTACAGGCCCTTGTAAAAAGTCCCTCTTCAGTTTTCTTGAAGTGCCCTTGTAGGCACATTATCACTGTGCACCTTCAAGAAGAGTCTGGATTATCTTTATAGACTTCCTTTAAATATTTGAAGAAATGGGCCAGTACAGGCAGGTATGTCAGTTTGCCAGTTCAAAAAGACGTGGTAGAATAGAACCAAAATCAGTATAGAGCATCTTGGGTAATTTGTTTTCCACGCTAATTCCAGAGGTTCACAGAAGTACCTAATTTTCTGCACAGCCACTCTCATGCAAACTGCAGAGCAAAAGAAAATGCTCCATGATTTTCAGTCGGACCATTGTGCATAATGAGAATAACCCTACTAAAAGAGAATGCGTGGCAGAAAGACATCCAAAACCAATCTGTAATTGGCCTGGAGGAGGTTTCTCTAATACAGCCACTGAAGACCAAAAACTACCCCTGGGGAATCCTGATCCAAAATATGTATGCTGGGAGTGGGTATGGAATGGGAAGGGGACTGCTAAAACTGTGGGTACTGCTGCAATCTGTAGGGCAGCCCAATGGTATTCACTGACACAAGAGTTTTGAGATACACCAAAAGTTCCTCATAGGAACTCGGCATCAGAAGGAACAAAAAATGTTTTACAACCCCCACAGTACTTGTTCTGTGGACTGCAACAGTCAAAATGCTATGTTTCAAGAACCACCCTCTGGGAAGGGAGTTCACTTCATTTGCTTTCCCATGGAGATGATCCACAGGGACATTAAAACTTGAAATTTGGGTTATTTCAAATATAAAAAATGAAGGGAAAACACATAATATCCCAATAATCTATCACATATTTGTTACTTATCCCAAAGGAGGAAAAATACTTACCTCCCTTGATGTCACACTTAGAGCTTACAATGGACAGGTAGAAAATATCACTGCATTGGTATCCCTTGTGGAGATCAGATCTTATAGTTCTGGCTGAAGTGCTGCACCAATAGAGAAAGAACAATTTGGGACAAGTAAACCACAGAAATAAGATACTCTAACCAACTGATCTCTTCAAAGCAACCCTATTAAAAAGATACTGGACTGTGACTCCTATTTTTAGTAAGGAATCATATTTAAAGTCTAATGTTAATCCATCTTCTTGGCCAGTTAATACCAAATGTAATTCATGCTAGATGTTTATTTTAAAAACCCCCACAAATCCAAACAACAAACTCTTTCAGTACAAAGTAATGACAGTCCCAGTCACTTAGTGTGACAGATAAACTCTGGACTTCCATTCTTAGCTCTACCACAAAGTTCCTTTACAGTGTTTGATGGGAACAAATGAAATCAAAGCACCACTTCTGTATTTCAGGTTTTGCTATCCTGCTGCAACTGGGCTTTAAGACATCTCGGACCTTTTCTGCTTGGCTGTTGATTAAAATCATGACCTTTTGCCAAAGTGCCATTTGATCACAGAAATAAAGTGCTCTTTCCTTTTCAGAGCTGTAGCTAAACCATGGCTTGGAGTGTAAAATGCTAAAATGTAGCTACTAACACAGGTGATCTGAGAGGCAAGAGTAATGCCAAATATTCCTACAACAATCTCTTAAGGACCTGTGAAGTCCAGATCTTTAGCTGCATTTGTTCACTATGTCCACTAACATTTTTCAATCTCTTTACAATTAAAATATTCTGGAAACAATGCACATTAATCTTCAATATGTATGTACTCTGAATATTGCTTACAGGCATATATATGCACTTGCTACTCCCAACTCTCTTTCTACTTTTACAAATCATAAACATTGTGTTCCTTAGTGATTCTTGTGAATTCCTGTCTCTGCCCCATAGTTGCTCCTCTTGCTGTAGCATAATACCCCAGATCAGTGTGTTTTGATCAATAAGTTAGCTATTTCTGCTTCTGAATACAATTTATTTAGCAAAAAGTCTCTTTTATTTGCAAGTTGTGCGCTTTGAGAACCTGGCTATGATTAAAGCGGTCTCTTGAGCACACCAGAAGTGTCCACACATCTGAGAAATATGGTGTCTCACCCTGAGCAATGATTGTGAATTCAGGAAGCAAGTGAGAGTTTAGAGATTATTCATCTGATCATTAGTAATTCTAATTTTGTGTCCTATCAGGTGGAAATCCTTGACTGGAAGACAAAGGAACAGCTATGCTTCCTAGATAAGGTAAACCCAAAACCTGTTTAAAAGGCTAGGTGACTATTTAAAAACTAATAACTTTTCTTAAGTAAACTTAGTGTTTATGAAGGGTATCTAATTTCCTGATAGCCTTCCTTTGGCTGATAAAGAGGCAACGATTATACACACTTCATACTGATTATAGACTCCTTCAACCCTTTTCCAGAAGGAGCTTTTGGGCAAAGAGGACAAGTTCAGCTGCTTCAGTGAGATTGTGCCAGTTGTGTTTTACTCACTCATAAGCCACCAAAGTGTCAATGCTGTTGTAGTAACCCTTGATCATTGTTACAGAAGCTGCCTCTGAAGCAGATGTCACAAATTATCCCCCCTTTTTCCTGCAAGAAGTACCTTGAACCACCCATACCAATGCAGCCATCTGTTAAAAAGTTATGCTGTCACACTGTTTGAGTAACATTTCTGCTTGAATACTCTCAGACCTAGTTATTGTCTATCAAAGAATGCATCTCACATATACCATATTTTTTTGTTGTTGCCTAGGTGGAACCAAATGCCACAATTAGGGAAATCAGATTGATGTTCCATAAGTTATGTGAGTATAACTTTTGCAGCAGTTTGCATCACAACAGAATACACAGCATATAAATAGGAGAAAATGATGTCATTTGAAACATGTGATGTGCACACACATAATGCTGAGTAACCTGCATATTAATGTGATCACAGGGATATTTCAGTGTAGTTTTTTTATCCTGGTACACCTTTGTATTTTTGTAATGCTGCAGAATTTCTCACAGCTATTCGTATTGAATAAATACCCCTACAGATTTCAACTAAATCTTCTCTTGTTGTGTTGCACTCATTATAGTATTGGATGATCTAAAACATCATGTATCACACAATTCTGTATGGTCTTACAGATCCTCGGTGGTATCCAGCAAGGCAGTCGATAAAACTTGATCCAAGTAAGTACTTGTGAGGAACAGAGTAACAAAGCTCTGAGCAGGGGCCTGGCACAAAAGGTGTACTTTGCATGGGTATTAGCTCTTAGGAATGAGTTTCCAGCTATGTTAATTAGCACTACAAAGGCTGAAGAGAACCCAGAATAAATTGAGTACTTTGAAAGTATTGAACATATTTCCACCCATGTGCCTGGTGCTTGGTAATTAACTCAGGACTCTGCACATCATTCCAATGCACTTTCTAACTACTGAGCACTTGTGTTCTCAAGACAGGCAGCACAGAATTGTGATACCAATTTCCCTTAGTTGCAGTGAAATGATCCCCACAGAGATGCTCAGCTGAGAGCACTAAAAAGGGCTATGAATTAGAGCTCTCAATTCACATAATCCTCTGCTCTCAGGCAGGAATGACAGTTCTTTTGAGGTAAGCTAATGCAAAACACATTGCCATGCATGTAGGATTTGCTGACAAAGCTGATGCCAGCTGGCTGGCTTCGTTAATGCAGTAGTAGGTATTGCTACTAGAAGCCTCTTAGTACATGGCCTGGGTACACAAAGAAAGTCTAATTACCAAGCTGTGCTAATTCATCTTAGCTTTCAGTATAAAATGTGGCAAATTCTTTTACTTCCAGTAAGTGTAATTTTATTTAAACAGTTCCTTACAAGTATACTGGTGAGAATTAGTAGGATCTGTCCATGGAAACAGGCCTATGAGTATCTTATTCCCTTCTTCAAAGATCTACCTTACCAGGTTCCTCCATGGACTTATGTTATGAGACTTGCAATGAGAAAATCCAGGCTTTCTGGAGATTCCCCCAAATCTAGGCATTAGAAACTTGAGAATGAGCTAAAGTGCTGTGGATCACCTCCTAGCTGGTTGGTTGGCAAGAAAAGGAAACATTGAAAACCTGTAGGAAAGCCTTCCTATCTCAGATTATGCTAGCTTCTGTTTGTTTGACAGGGAGCAATGATAAGAGATGAAAGAGATGGAGGTGCAGCTGACAAGGAGGTCAGTGAACGATGGTGAAAGTCAGTGACCCAACAGCAAATTCTGCTGTAGCAGTAATGAAGCAAGTCTACTAGACTAGGCAGGCACACAGGACCAAAAATTCTCCTAACTGACCTAGAGGATCCAGGGTTTTATGTGATTACAGGGATAAATGGTAATTAAGTATAAACATCCTCAGTTTGTTTATTGAGATTCCAATAAAGCCACATCACCTCAAAGACTCCCACAGACGAGTTAAAGCACAATATAAAGTTAATACACTGCCAAAGTTGACTTGAATTTCACTGATGTAATTACTTCTTTCCTTCTCAGAAGGAAAGTCCCTGAGGGATGAGGAAATCCTGCAGAACCTCCCTGTTGGCACAACTGCTACCTTATACTTTAAAGATTTAGGGCCACAGATAGGATGGACTACGGTGAGCTATGCTTTAAGCCTGAGCCATTTTAATGGTTAATTTTTCCTTACATCGGTTTTTGTCTCCAATATTTCTGCATGATGCCTGCTCTGATAGTGGATGCAGGCAATGAATCTTTACTGCTTCAGTTCATTTAACCAGGGAAAGCAGTAAGAGGATATTCTGAATGCCTAGTTCCCTGGGAGAGCAGCAGGGGAAAACTTGCTGCAGGGTAGGCTGGCTCTGCTGAACTAACGTTCAGGTTCTCAGATGAATTTAGATGTCTACTGCAACATCAGTAGGAACTAGGTGCCTAAATGCTTTTGGGGATCTGCTTCACGGTGCCTGCAGAACTCTTCTGACAAAGATCAGGATTATACTCCTACAAGTTTGTCCTGAAGAAAGGCATGTGACAACTTCACATGTCAGCAACTGAAGGGAGTTCACAAAGTAAGATCAGTAAGTAGCTGTCTGTGTGTGGCTGCTGGTGGCAAGCGAGTGACAGCTGATAATTTCTGCAGCATTAGCAGCCATTCACAAAGACCTCGCATATTTACTGTCTTAGCTCAAATGCAAATCCTGTACTTGGCAGGCAACTTGTTTATGCAGTGAGGAGACCAATGACCCTTCCAGTTCTTCAGAAGGCCCATGATGCACATATTACACTAGTTCTAAGGAAGCAGCACAGAACGAAAAAATACCACATAATTTAAAGGCATGTTTGCCATTTCTTAGGTATGAGACATTAATAAAACCTTGTGTTAATGACAAAGAGCAAAGACAGCATTCATAGGAGGGAAAATAAAGGAAATCAAATGTTCTGCAAGACTGAATCTTCACATCATTACTTTGCATGCAATGCTGATAAATCAGGCAGCTATTTCACAACAGTAAGACAGGCAAAAGCTTCTAATGGCCATGTAGATTCCAAGACACATGTACGTTAATATATACCAAAATATCACAGCGCAGATTAACACCAAACTTCTGCCATTCCATAATCATTCCTTTCCATTCTGCTCTCCCTGGCTTTCAAGCTACTTCAAATGTGAAGCAAGAAATACTTCAATATTATAAAATAAAGAAGATAAACTTGTCATCTACAATCAAACCCGATCCTCACTGGAGAAAATGCTGATTTGTACAGAAGTTGATAACACAACTTGTCTGAGCGTCAAAATAACTGTAATACATTAGAAAACAGTGGTTGGGCTTTGGTTTCTGGTTTTGGTTTTTATTGACAGAAGTGCAATTGATTTCCCTTCTTTCTCCATAAATGAGGTATGGGCCTACCTTCCTCACCTGCAGAAGTGTGAATAATTCAACTGTTAATGTTTGGTCCAAGGTTAACTTGACTTTAAAGTGATGCTCCTCAGAAATGCACATCTATCTGAAATGAAACCTAGTTAGATAATAGCTTCTTTGCTTTCCGCTCTCCTTTTTTTTATTCCTCTTTGTGTTCAAATTAAAGACTGTTTGAACACATAATGTATTGATTGTTTCCCAGGCTGTGCTAACTGCTCATACAGATGGGGTCACCCGTGAACACTTACGATCTGTGTTTCCAGTTTTAACAAAATAAATTCCTTAGAAGCAAAGCTCCTCTTTTCCAAGACAAATTCTTCACCAGATTTCATTTTAACCCAAAATAAAGCAATAATTTTTCAGGGCTAGAGGAGGGTGAGAGCTGCGTAAATGTAACATGCATGCATATTTATCATGATCTCTGGGCTGCTGTTACTATCTTTTCATGCTCACACTATGTCAGCTGCACTAGCAATAGCTGTTTGTATGCAATGGAGGCAAATGCACTGCAAAATGTTTACATGCATGTCTACCAGTTTCATAGCCTAAGCCCAAACCTGCTGTTCAGTCCCTGCCTCTCTAAATGCCATCTTGGGTCTGTGGAGGGGTTTATCCCACTGCATTATCGCTAAGAAACCAATGCAAAATCATCATGTAATTCAGCTGTCTAATGATTTTCTCTCTTTTTGCAGGTATTTTTGATAGAATATACAGGTCCATTGTTCATCTATTTTCTGTTTTATTTCCGCATGCCTTTTGTCTATGGACTGGATGAGAGGTTTACATCAAGTCCGCATCCAGTAGTTAAGTAAGTCCTTTTTCAGGCCTGAGCAAGTATTTCTTGTTAGCATTGTAGTCTTATTCCAAATGTCTTGCCACACTTGTTTTTTTAAGCACTCTTAAATGCTTTTGTCTTGCTGTTTCTAGCTTGGCATGTATCTGCCATTCTTTCCACTACATCAAAAGGTTGATTGAAACAGTATTTGTTCATCGGTTCTCCCATGGGACTATGCCACTGAGGAATATTGTGAAGGTAAATTGTGTCAGCATCTATCCATGGTCCCTCTTGCAAATCCAACCTAGCCAACCTATGCTCTGCCTCTGCAGCACAGACCTTTTGGTGTGGCTTTTGCAGTAATACACAGCAAATCTCACCTGTAAAGCTGTAGTTCTACCAAGAGATTTCTTAATGTCGCTATTGTATAACCCACATGTTGCCATACTGTTATTCATGTTATAATAGTCTCATTGCTCTTTCAGAATCACTCAGCTAGCTTCCTGGCAGAGAAGGTTTTAGTAACAGCATGATGTTTCAACATAGCACAGGAAGGCACAATGTTGAATGGTTTTGCCCTGAACACTGTCTTTACTGTTAAGCAACTGCTAATTTACTTGGGATCCAGCACAAAGCAGTTTGGTTGTTCTGTATTTTCTTCTCCTGCAAGAGCACTCCCTAATGTTCCTACTGCTGCTGTGCAATAGGGCAGTTGTTGAGATGCAGGCCTAGATGTCTGTGAAGTAGTACAGTGAACTGCCTGGTTATGAGCAGGCTGCAGTTATTTTACAAATGGCTGCAACAGAATACACAAAGCTATTCAAATACATGTTTTATATTCAGGAAGACAGGCATATAGTATCAGCATTTGGGTATCTAACATTTGGTATTTAGACAGACCCCTGGAATTTGCCTTATGGCAATCATACTTCCAGCAGCCGAAGCTCTACCTTGTGGCTAACTCCTAATGGATGTGTTCTGGTAGTTCTGGTAGCAGCTTCATGCTTTCCAAATGGAGGGAGGGTCTGTAGTTGAGCAGCGGCCCTCGGGAAGAATCCTTCCTGGCAAGTTACGGTGTTTTCTGCAGTGGAAGGGTGCAGGGGTTGTTAAAAGGCTAGTAGATTTCTTAAAGCCTTGTTCTTGACACAGGAGCAGCTAATGCATGCTAAACAGCAGAAAAATGAGCAACTTTACCTTGAAAAAGGATGTGTACAGTGTGGTAAGTTTTCATTTTCTCACTGCTGTCTCTGACAACTACTTGTTCCTTTCAGACCATACAAACTTGTTGCTAAAATTGACATTTGTACTGATCATTCCGATTGCTTCAACTTTTCCACCTTCTCAGGTTGGTTGTACTCGCTTTCATCTGTAAAGTTGCTCACAGTTCTTCTTCTATCTCTTAGCAGTGCTTGGGTTTGATTTGCTTGTATAATTTCATTTACTTCAGTGTTTTTACTCCAAAATTGTGCCAGTGAGAAAAGTATCATATCTTCTTCCTTTTTCCTCTCACATACAGGTGGTAGACAAAGCTTCTTGCTTCAAGTGTTTGATCACATACATAGCAGATATACATAGACTATTTCCTAAGCACCTGGAACGTTATCTTTAATAAGACCCACTTCAGTCTCAGTAAACAGAGATCTGAGACAGGAATTGATGAGATTTGTGATTTTCATCCTTTGTTTCCCAAATGGAAATAGGAATAAATAATGCCATAAAATGCAGCAGGGGTTCATCAAAAGCAGAAATGTAGAATATATGTGGACTTAGTAAACAACTGGCTCAGACTGAATAAGATAGGGATGAATACAAAAATTGTGTGGTGATAAAGGAACTAACTAAAGGAAAGATGATTGTGGTTGTGCTGGAAAAGCATGTCAGGCCTTTAATAATAGGGAGGTACCAGTGGAATTCCTCAAAGATTATAACCTTATAACTAGTCTCACTGAACATTTGCATGGGTAAATAGAAGGGATATTGCTGCTTTCTATAAAAACACCTGGAGGAAAAAAAAACCCTAGACCTAAAGAAATACCATTTAAACCAGAAGACAATATAATGAGACAAACAGAAGGGTACATGCTAGTCATGAATAAACATAGGCAGGGCATTAAGGAATAGTTGTGGCCATCATAGGGATCATCAGTTAGAACAGAGAAAATAAAAGTCCTAGCCATAATTTTGTGAACTTAGGAATAATTTATTTATGGGATCCCTGCAAGATTTGATCTTGATCCACAATTTTTTATGTTTTTTTTCATAAAAGATTTTTGTAAAACTGTATTATTTACCTGGAATATGAAACAGTCACAGAAACAATTTCTTTCAAAAGTCTGCATGTAGTCTGCGTATACTCTTCCCATCTGAACCTCACTGGAGGCTTTATGAGCAATATGACTTCTAGTGGCATCTAGACATTTGTAGTGTTACTGCTAAGGACCTTAGCAGTGGCAGACTCCACTCTTAAAGCTCCTTTCCTTATAACTGAGGAATACTCTTGCAGCAAAACATGTTATTTGGATGAACAGTACTTGCTTAGCTTAATTACATCATGTATTGTTGGGAGCTGAGCCATGATAATTTATTTGTTTACTGAAATACATTGCCCTATGACCCATCCTGTGCCAAGCCCTGAAGTTAGGGACAGGTTTTTCATAAGATGCCATTTCAAGATTACAAGAAACTGTTTCCTCCTAGGTTTGTACAGTAGTTAGTAAATTGTAGGTTATGCTGGAAGAAGCTAGTGTTAGGGAGGAAGAAGTAGTTTATGGATAGAACACCCACTAAACTGTTCCTCATGGGAGTCATTCTGGCTCTGCTGCATTTCCTGAGGAAAAGGGAAGTAATCACAGGGCAGGGGGGTTGGAACTAGATGATCTTAAGGTGCTTTCCAACACTAACTATTCTATGATTCTATAATTCTCTTATGTCCCACCTGATCTGTAATTACTGGATAATAATTTGCTCTTTCTCATCAGTTAGCTATTAATATACAATCTCAGAGCAAGGACATACTGTGTGCTTGTATTACAGCATACCCCAAAGGGTGTCCATTTTGTCTGAGGTCTCTGAGAACTTCAGTGGTTCAATTAACTCTGAAATGGAAGTGGGAAGACAACAAAATGTTTGATACCAACATTTGCAACAGATGGGAAGGCTTACCCTTCACCAGCATTTGCAGCAAAACACACCAGCAGACACTGCAGTCAGGTAGTATGGGCTGCAGATGCTGAGGTAACCACTTGTTTGGGGTATTATTACCAGAAATTCAGTTCTGGTTTGTATAGGCTGAAAAATTCCAAATAAAATACCAAACAGTTAGACCAGCCAGAACAGGAAAGAATGCAGCCTTAAATAAGGATTTTGTCTTCATGAGCAGGAAAGGAAAGCTGTGAAGGAGAAAGCAGAAAGACCTAGAAGTCTTTAAGGTATGTGAACCTATGGAAAGCCAAGAAAAAAGCATCGCAAGAAAGAGTAAGAGGAGCAGTGCTTCACTTAAGTGAAAACAGGAGGGAAGGAAAGATCAGAGAAAGGAAAAGAACAGGAGAAATGGTGAAAGGAAGATGAAGAGCTCAGTTTTGGTCTTGCTGAAGTGCAGATGATAACCAAACATGCCCTAAAACATGAAAAGCTGAGGCACTAGGTTTGATAAAAGAAGAAATCTCAACTGATGAGAGGCAAATTTCAGAGTTGTTGACAAGGGTTAAGGTCGGTCTCTGCAAGACCCACAGGTGGGAGCATAGAGGAAGAAGAGGAATAGGCCAACAAAGGGCCTTCCTCCTACCTATATGGTGGGAGAAGATAACCTGTCACCAAGGTAATGAATGAGTGTCATAAGAAAAACCACAAACAGCAGGGCAAGGAAATCCAAATGAGAGGCAGAGATTGACATTGTAAGTCGTTTTTCATGGATGAAGCCTGTGAACAAGCTTTGAGATTTGTCAGCCCAGCCATGAGGTATTTTAGCAGAGTTTAGAGAATGGAAGCTGGGTCACAGAAAGCCAATGACAGCAGCAAAAGGGACAAACTAAAGATACCACAGTGCAAGGGCAAAGGAAAACGTCAGGCACCATGACTGTAGGTAGGGAAAGTTAAATCATGGGAAAGAAAGAAAGAAAGAAAACTGATGGGGTGAAGGAGAAGAGGAAAGGCAAGAGATTGGGCAATACAAGGTAATAAGCAGAGAAGAAGCACAGTGCCTAAATCTGGTTTTACAAAGCCTCAGTGGTCAGCATAACAGGTCTCTCTTCACCATACAGCCTAGGTGGCACTTCATCTTTTGGATCTTTTGGCTTGCCAGACAAAATGGGATTTGTTTTCAGTACTATGATCATATGTTCCAAAACTGTTTACAAACTTAATAGCTTCAAGATATTTGTCAGGAAATCTTACTGGATGCGCACTATGTTCTTCCTGTAATCTCCTGTTGTCTGCTCCCGCCTTACCACACTTAGTACTGTCATTTTCTGTTGTATTATCAGTGGCTTGAAGAATCAGCCCAATTCATTGCTATCAGTGGTCCTTGCAGTGAATACTGGCCTAGAGGATTGTACTAAAGCAAAGAAAAATTCCCTGTTTTTCAGAACTGCTTGTATTACTGGGGATTTGCAGCTTGGCTTGCTTATTACATCAATCATCCTCTTTACACTCCTCCTTGTAAGTAGCAAAACAACTCTCTATGATTTAAGTACTTACATATTTGCCTATTTGTGCTACTCACATGTAAACTTTTTTGTTTTTATAGCTTATGGGAAAAAACAGATAAATTTTGCTGTGATCATGTTTCTGGTAGGTTTGTTGTTCTTTTAATAAAATGACAAACACATTGCTTTATTTCTGATGTTGTATAAGCAGGGGAGTGACTAGGATAAGCAGGTACTTAGAACTTCAACAGCTGGGACATACTATGAAGCTGACCACTTGCATACTGAACAGATCTATTCAGTTTTTAATGTGATCTTGTACACAAGGGTAGATTTTGATTCAGTATCCATTCCAAGAGTGGGATAATTATCTCTCATAACCTTTAAAAGAAGCCTTGAACTATCAGTGTGTGACACTGTGTTTAAAAGCCGGTGAGTTTGTTTTGTGAACTGTTTTAGTGTTAAGGATCACAACAGATCACAAAACTCAGAAAACTGGCCAACTAAGCAAGTATATACCTGTTGCTGATCATTTCCAGGGATAGGTGTTCATTTGGTGGGCTTCAGAAGTTTTTTATAGTTTTCCTTAGGAAGAAAAAGCCTTAAGTCACTGCCTGTTCGTTCTCACAGTTCCTAGGAACATTTCATACATGCAGAAGCAACATTAGAGTAGCCGACAAGATGTACCCATTCTTTCTATGTATATGTAACTTGTTTAGAACATCAGCTGTTCACTTGCTTTGAGAAACTGTCAGTAACTAGAGGATCTCATAGCAGCTTCGCAGTAGGAAAATTCTGTGAGTTCATCACCTGTTTTCATTTTATAGAGAGACTACATTGCTGAAAGCACAGAGCCGGCAATAAAACTCAGGAGCTCTGAGCACCAGTCATTTGCTTTAATAGTTATGCTTTGCAGATGCTGGAGACTGCCCATAATTGTGTAAATGGGTCATTTCAATACACTTCCTGCATAATTGATTGGTGAGGCATTATTTCAAATCCATGGAGGAAGCTGGGTCAATTATATTTCATGATTCTTATACTCTAAAGAAGAAAACTTAAGAGTCCTTAATTTTCTTTAGGATTCTAGTAACTTTTGAGAAACCAGAACTATTCAAATGATAGGTTTTTTGGTGATTTTAAAGACGTAAGTATAATCAAAACATAAAGCAAGTTTTTATCAAAAGATAAGCAAGGTTTACTTTTATCCCCTTTGGTTTACTGCGTTTAGATCTCATAGGGATTATATACGCAGTAAATTTGATCCTTTGGACAGAGAGTCCACATTTGCTGGCAAATCTCATAAATATATGTGAGTATAATATAAGTACGTACAAGTACAATATGGGCTCATCTTTGAACCAAGACATTCCGTCCCCCTGTCAGACGGCAACTGTGGTTAAGGATATTTATTATGCTTATGATAGATTCTTTCCTCTTATTCCCCCCTTTTTTGTAAGTACCCCAGGAAATAACAAAAGGAAGAAGAGTCAATAGAAGGGAAGCACATGTTTAACCCTGTCATGCTTTTTTCTTGCAGCTGTGTGAAGCTGGAAATTTTTCCATTCACGTTGCACTCAGTGACCTCCAGAGAAATGGTAAAAACTGCACTTTGGTGCAGCCATTCAGTACTTCTACAGTTACTCTACCTCATGAAAGAGGGATCCTGGAGGGTGTTGATACCTGCTAGCTGACTGCTGTGGGAGCACAGGTTGCTCAGAGCTGTTGAGATTGGATCCTACAGGAGATCAGACAGTACAAGGAATCCAAGATTGTTAAACAGCACTTCCTATCTTAGTGGAATTTTGACCAGTTCAGATTGTGTCGGGAGGAGCAGTTGTATTAGTTACACTGGTAGTGCAAAAGGAAACAGAGCTAGTATAAGCTATGCTTTGGTGAGCAAAGGGAAGTAATTTCACTGGCTTCTATAGTGGGGCACAAGATCTCTGTTGAGGCCTGGATTCCTTAGGCAGGAGTCAAACATCATACAGCTATCAACTGTGACTGCTAAAATCCCCATTTTGTGACAACCTAAGAAAACCTTTAACTTCTAAATCTAAAACTTAAGGTACACCTCTTCTTACGGGAGTGGCTGTGATCAAAGGCATATGTAGATGATTTTCTAATGCCCAGAACATTTCCTCCCATTCCTTCTCGTGTCCAGAGGACATCCTGTTTTCCCCCCACATCCTGCTTGTCCTTCTGACAGTGATGAGACACACGAGTAGGCAGAGTTGGGTTGTCTTTATAGGAAACAATATACTTAGGAATGTGAACATTTTGTGATTTGTTTTCTGATCTATAGGATCCAAAACCCGTAAGATCCCATATCCAACAAAGAATCCTTTCACATGGCTGTTTTTCTTTGTATCTTGCCCTAACTATACATATGAGGTATGTATTTTCAAACAAGATGTTTAGATTTTAGTTTGGCTGAATATATTTTCATTTCTTTTGGAATGTTAAACATGAAACAGTTCAGTTCAATACCTTTCCCCTCCTCTCCTAAACCCCATGAAATCAGATTTCAGACAGGAACTTGTCTGGTTTTCCTCTCCTTCACTGAGGCAGTACTTACAAGGGCTAACTGTAAACAGATAGTCCAGACCCTGTGCCTGTGCTTCAGGTTGGACTTGATCTTAAAGATCTTTTCCAACCTAGTTGACTCTATGAGTCTAAAGCAGTGCAAATTTTGCAGACAAGAACAGGGAAATAATTGCCACTGAATGTATGCTGCAGTGAGGGGATGGGAGCGTCTGGTGGTTATAATATGAGGAATATCACACACAAATAGAATACACTGTGGTAGAGGAAAACAGACCCAGGTCGACCTCCCCATTTCTTGTCATGCAGTTGCTTGTGTTGGTTGTGATTCTTTCAGAAGCTTGAATCATTTTTATTGCTTCATATTCCTTAATCAGGAGCCAAACTCCTGACTCAGGTTCAAAAGCAGTTAAAACCAGTGCAACTCAGTGTAAAATTCACTCTTGCACAGAAAGACAGCATCAGGTTTTAACTTCAGAGGTGATTAACAGATGTTAATGAGAAGAGAACTTGGCCTCAGACAGGAAGTTATCATTCCTGGCACTGACGATAAATACAAAGTAGGCAGAGAAATGGAAAGGACACTATGTTGTAATGCTTACCTTTTTTTCATGGAAATAGCTGTAGAAGCAAACATGAAGGTTTTGTTTGTGATAAGAAGGCACTGTTCACCTTTTTGGCTAAAGGTTATTAACACTAGAAACTGATCTGGCTGACCTTGGCTTTTTTATTTACCTATACTAGGACAAGGTTGGTTTTGATCAATAGAGACATAAATGCAAATGCTGTCACCAGAAACATTTTAAATTTCCTTGGCCAAAACAGGTGGGGACCTGGATCAGTTTCACTATCATGACTCAGTGTGTTCCAGGTGAGTAATGTTTTGGTACTTCCTCCTGAAGTGATGTCAGCAACAAGATCAAGTTTTTAATCTGATACTGAAATGTATCTTTTTCTCCCTTCTTTCCAGTGGGGCTGTTCACTTTGCTTTGCTTCATTCAGATGACAGTCTGGGCAAAGGATAAACACTGCACCTACCTGCGAGAATTCAAGGATTATCCAAGTCTTCGAATGCCAATTATTCCCTTTTTGTTGTAAGAAAAAAGGTTGCATTTGAATATTGCACAGAACTTCAAGAAGAAAAAGCTTATAAACCTCCTCCCAAATAAGTGAATAAATGTAAAGGGTTTTGATGCATGTTGAATCTCCACTGCTGAGGGAAACTGTATGCACTTGAAAGCTACACTTCTGTATATTCAAGAATTCTCAACTCAGAAGCACCTTCTAGAAATAGGGCTTCACTGCACAGCTGGCAGTCAAAAGCCCCTAGAGTTCACTGTAACCTGACTGACTTAGATTATGTACAAGTCTATTTAGATTGATGGATCAGAGATACTGAGAAGTCTGTGCTGAAAAGCAGCTCCAAATTTAGCAGTGGCATTCTGCAAGACGTAAGTACATTGGAATGAGGACATACCAGCTAACTACTGGAGAGCTCAGTTCAGCCAGCCTGAATACAGTTGCATGATCTGCCCTCTTTGACTTGAAGAAGAGTGTGCTGCCTGGAGGCAGGTGCTTTGTAACACATAACATTACCAAAGAATATGAATGGTTTTCTGGAATAAAGAAATAGGCAATATCTGAAATACCTGATTTGGGTCTAACCCCTAATTTGCCAAAAGAATGTCAAGTGAGAAGCAATTTGTAGTATTTGAGGATGTAACACCCTGTGTTGATGGTGCTTGGTGGGGTTTCTGTTTGGTTGGTTTCAGTCTTCTGCATTAGTAGATTGCATACTAGTAAATAAGGTTCAGAAGATCTGATCTATGCTATATCTGTGATATTTGGCCTGTTTTCCTATAACAAGTCCTTATGATACTAAAGGACCTTTTACCCTGCAATTTATGTCAGTATTCTCTGAATATTTTTTTATACACTTTGTAGATACATGAAGTGACTGCTAGTCCTCAGCTCCCTTCCTATTTTCAGAGCCAAGAAGAAAAATCAGCTACAATTTTGGACTTCCTGTGTTTTCTTTTTCACAACATGTTCAGTGGGACTTAGCTGGGTTTTGTGCAAAACCTAGTAAAAAAAAAAAAAGACTATTGCATTCTATCTGAATTACATTTTCAAGAAACTATTTTAGCATATGAAGAGAATGCATAGATACTGTTTTGTTTCATGATTCATTTATTTCTCTCTAATGGATGTATAGAAGGATTTTTTCAACTATTTGTAAGGGTGAAATATGCAATAAATTCTAGACTTTATTTTGAAATCAGTTGAAATAATTATGGCAAAAGAAGAAAATTACAGCTGGTTGCTGAAGTTTCATTATATTTTGTAGAGTAAAAAGTAAGAATGTCCTTAGATTAAAAAAAAATCTACATCAAGCAATGAAAAAAAACCTAACAAAGCAAAGAAACCCCACATGACCCAGATTTTATTTCTATATAACGTATCTCAGAGAGGATTTCTTAGAAATGGTTAGACCTGGTAGGTAACTGAAGCAATACATCATCGCGAATTTGTTTTGTGTTGACATTTTCCACTGGTTTAACTGTGAAGCAGAGAAAAGAACTAAATGCCAAATGGTTTCCCACTGAGTGCAGTGTGGAGCACAAGCAGGCTGAAATTCTCTTTCTGAGCACAGAGAAAAGCACATACCTTATTCATACTTTACACCCACTTCAGGTCCAATTACAGGAAAGAAGGAAAAATTGATCCTGTTTAGTAACAAAGATACCTTTCCACACCTCCATGAGGAAACAAAACTTTTGGCAGATTTGGACATACTTTCTTGCCTTTTAATCTCCATTTTGACATTATGCTTCTATTGAAGAAAATTTGGACATACTTTCTTGCCTTTTAATCTCCATTTTGACATTATGCTTTTATTGAAGAAACTGGAAGATGAGTATGAGATCATTTTCATTAAGGTTTGGTTTTTTTTTAAAAGCAAATTTCTTGCCTGGGTCTGAGATCTGAATTAATTCTTCCCATTCATGCTGAGACAACTGTCTGTTTTCACTGGCAGCCTGGTGAGACATGAAGAAGTCTCCCAGCACTAGCCCCATCAGCCAGCACTGATGTTCTGACTTTGGTAGTCATGCACACTCAGGATGGCAGGAATCCACTTCTCAGCTGGGCCATGCTCTCTGCACTGGGACCTGTCTGCTGACTGGTCTAGTTGACTTAAAGAAGAAACCTACCAGTCTAAAAGGGCCAGCTGGAGAACCTACCTTTAATGCTCTATACATGTGAACAAGGAAGAATAAGATGTATCCTCTTGTATCTTATAATGAAGATAGAGGAAGATTTTGTTCTATAGCAAGGACCTGCCGTTCCTTTGACATTTTCAGCATATACTGTTCCATATAGAGCAGTAGAAGTTTGCTGTTGCTAGGGCTGTTGCTGTTGCAAGCACAGTGCTCAGAAAGGTGCAAAAAAAAGTCAGTATAATACTGAGGGTGGGGACCTTTGTTTGAGCCTTGTACTCCTCTGGTATGGCACATCTTTGCACTGTGCACACTCGAAGTGCTAGTGACTGTAGGAAGTCTATGCAACTGCCTGCTGGTGCAAAGCAGGGGACACCTTAGCTTCTCGGCTGGCTCCAGCTGCACGGGGGTGCAAAGGGATTTCCTCATCCTCCATCTGATGTTTAGCAAAGTTCACAAAAACCTGTGTGAGGAAAGCAGAAAATGTCACCATCTCATCAACTGAGATGAGTTCATGGAATGTCTCTGTACATGTGCATCCTCTTGGCCTCTCTGTAGGGAAGAGACAGGGAATTTGTAGACATGAACTGGGACACTGTGTATCAGCAGAGATCATTAATTCCTTCTTTATTTTGATAAACTTCCTTGCAACTTCCTTCCTTTGGATGCACTTGCTTGTCACTAAAATCCTTCTTCTTAAGCAGAAGATGGATTCAGCCAGGTTTGCCTGGCTTGCACAGCATGAGTGAGTTTGGTTGTGATGAGGAAAAGGAGACTGAATATTTTAGTAGAAAGCTGTAAGGCAGCCAGGAATGTCTCTCTAATATTCCCAAAGACACCTTTGAATATGTGGACCCTCAGCTGCCTAGGAAAGCAGGCACATAGGGCTAATACCCCCTAACAAATGGGTGTTGCCAAAAGTCCCAGTGAACTTCCTAGGTTTTGTGTGTTTAATTGCTCCTGCATAACCGTGCATGACAGGGAGCTATCAACATTTAACAGATATCATGCTATCTCTGACACAACACAGTCCGAATCTCTTATTAATAAACAAACATTATTCCCAGCTCAGCAAGCCTCATTCTGAATACCTGACCTTGCTCAGTCTGCTGCTCCTTAAGGAATGGGTTGTGAGAATACTGTCATCTGGGAAAATTTCTTACCAGATTTCAAATGACACTTATTTACACATGGAAATAATTACAGACCTCATATCTGATCCATCCTCCTTGACTAGGGGTCTGAGAATTTTGCCTGAGAAAGAGGCGTGAGATAATTCTCTACTCTGTACAGTTTGATCCTTCAGTTGCTGGGATACAGCCCCATTGCATTGCCAAGGTCTGGTCAAGACAGGCTTTCTCATGGATGCTTTATCTTTCACTCACCTGATCTAAAGTTGTTTGAGACACAGAATATTCTTCAATATGCAAGTTTTCCTTATTGGAGACTATTAACCGAAAAATCTTGGCCAGAGAGGAGGAGCAGATCTGATACTGCAGCATATTGTAGTGTTTCTCTCTCTGTAAACTCCCTGGGAAGTTCATGCGTATGAATTGCTCAGCAGGAGTAGGATCTGGAGGCAGCCCAGACTTTGGAGCTTTGATTTTCAGAGTGACAATGTAGCCATCTCCAAACCTGGGAAACACATGGGGAAAAAGAGACGGTTTCATTCTACAGGAAGGAAATTAATTTTCTGCAGCTATGAAAACATTAATAGTATCTCAAAGATAATGCATAATATCTAGCTTTGTAGGAGGCCTGGCGTTTGCCCTGCAGAACAGAGTTGAAATGGTATCTGCTCAAATTGTCTGGGATACCACAGCTGCACCCAGAAATAGGTCTGTTTAAACAACAGCTATTTAGAATGGATTACTGTTTTAAGAATGGTACATGTCACATACACTAAGTTTCCCCACTAAAAACACCATAAAAGTATTCTACTTACTTGTATTTTAGTTGCTGAATTGTGCCCAGGCATTTGAAGGTACCTTTTACCATGATGGCTAAACGAGTGCAGAGGGCTTCACATTCTTCCATACTGTCAAAACAGAGAACAGATACTTGAGGTAAAAGGCAGCAGATGAACTTCATCTGCTCTGGAATTCTGAATTCTGTTTACCTGTGTGAGGTTAGAACCACAGCTCTCCCATCTCTGAGCACACTGACAATAGCTTTAAACACTGAAGTAGATTTAAGTTGAAGGCAGAGGAGCTTGCAAGAACTGTCATAAAAAAATTCTGTTTACCTGTGTGAGGTTAGAACCACAGCTCTCCCATCTCTGAGCACACTGACAATAGAGTCCCACAGGAGGCGGCGGGACTGAGGGTCCATTCCAGTTGTTGGTTCATCCTGTAAGGGAAATGTTAAGACACTCCGACTTAGATAAGCAGGTAAGAAAATATATTTTGAATCAAGTTATTGTGTGTTTAGGTCTTGGTATATTGCTGCTTCTCTGCTAAAATCTGTGCCTTCAGAAAGCACATGCAGCTTGAGAAGTATATGAGTAAATGGGTACTAATGTACTTGGCAGAAAGCAGGAAGGAAACAAGCACAAGAAACTGTAGGTAAGGATGTAATGCTGTCACTGTGTAAGGTGCAGCTACAGGGAAGAGAATGCAGTGACTATTACAACAAATGCAGCATCCACTCTAGCTTCTTAGATATAAAAAATGTAAGCATTTGTGATACCCCATTATAAAACCATTTGGGACCCTAAACATAACTAAAGGGAAAAAGGCTTACACAGTTACATCAAATTGTGTCAAGTTTGGCTCCCATGTTTTCATGGACATTAGAGATGTAGGTCAATATGCTGGAGAAACAAAGAGAAGAATCTCATATCTGCAATACTAGCTTTGAAGCAGAGATGGACACTTCAAATGAAATCCTTGTTTTCTAGGGCAACAACTCGTCTAAGAGGAGAGTGAGTTCTCCCCACGTAAACTTCCTGCTTACAAAAACATATAGGACAGATTTCTCAACCCAGGAAGCCAGTAAAGTTACTCTGATTCACACCAGCTAAGGATCTGGTCCTGCATAAATCACTTAACCCAGTTAGTAACAAAAAAGGATTGAAAAAATCTTGGAGAAAAAAAGCATTCATTTAACATTTTGTCTTAAGATATCATGAGAAGATATTTTAGCTGTTATGTACAGGCAGAGTACCTGTAATGGCACATTAAATGGCACAAGGAACCATACTATTAAAATGTTATTAAAATGTTTCTTTTCAGCCTACAAAAAAGTGGCACAGTATAATCTAAATAAAGAACTTTTGCAGTAATTGCATTAAAAGTTTTCCTCAAGATACGCAATTATCCGATATGTTATTTGATGAGAGCTACATTTCAGCTTTTGTATAGTTTAGTCAAAATTTGTGTAATTTATTCCAAAGATATTAAAGGCTGCAAAACAATAGCTACTTTCCTCTGTTCCACTGGATAAAGCAGCAAGGTATATGTCATAAGATCATTTTCTACATGAGTGGTTCTAATCTGACAAAAAAAAGGCAGACTGAAACCAAACATGAATTTAAATTCAGATTCAGCTGAACTATAGATTTTATCTCAAACCACTCTTTATTGAAGAGCTTTTTTTCATCATCACTTGGGGTCGATTTGAAACAGTTCTGCATCCAAGCCTATCCCTGAAATTAAAGAGCTCAGCAGAGCTTTAAACACTGAAGTAGATTTAAGTTGAAGGCAGAGGAGCTTGCAAAAACTGTCATAAACATCCTTGTACCTCTTTAGCATGTAGTTTTATGAGATGTTATATTCAACTATTGCAGAGCTGTGTCATCATGACACTTACCAGCAAGATGAGTGGTGGGCAGCCTATCAGTGCAATGGCAGTGGAAAGCTTGCGCTTGTTGCCACCACTGTAGGTACCAGCCAGGTGGTCTGCATACATTGGAAGCCCCAGCTTCTGGATCCCCCATTCAGCAACCTGTGAGAAAGACCATCTTTTTCACACAGCAGCTAATGCATAACGGACAGGACTGCTGATACATCCCTCTTCTGTCAGACATGGCAATCCCCTGGGTTTTAGCACATTCGTCTTGGAACTGGAGCAGGGCAGACCAAAAATTTTATGATGATGAGGGGAATTCTAAGTATTGAGGGAAAGCCATAAACCAGCCTGAGCTGTAGACTCCTATCTGTGCAAGTATTTAAATTACTTTCTTCTGGAATCTTGTGTTTTCTTTCTTATGCATAAACAGCTTTAAAAACAAGAGCAAAACAGCAATCAGTGCAGTTCTGAGTCATGGCAACTGCATCTTTAGACTTCCACAGTTGGCGCCACTGTTTTGCAAGTACCATTAATGCTGAAGAAACAGCATTTGATAGTCCTGTATTTTACTGTCCAAATGACAGGAACCACTCCCAGGACTTCAACACGACAAAAGGCAAACCCACTTCGGAAATTCTGGCCCTTGGCATGTTATGAACCCAGTTAATAACCACAAATATTTACTGTAACTACATGTAAGTCAGAGGCAAGAATGCTTTACCCTTTCAATCTCTTCTGCTGGAACCCCCCGCAGACGTGCATATAAGTAGAGATGTTCTCGTCCTGTGAGAAGGTCATCAATGGCATCAAACTGAGGGCAGTATCCCATGTTTTGACGAACATCAGAAATGTGGGTCAATATACTGAAGAAACAAAGGAAAGAATCTTAGTTCTATACTACTACCTTTCAGGCAGAGATGGACAGTTTGAATAAAATTTCTTTTCTTTTGTGAGGCAACAGCTTTCATAAGAGGAGAATTTATTCTTCCTGATACAACATGCTACTAAAATACCTGTCTGTACAGAATAGCAAGGAATGTATTCTCATCTAAGTCAGCTCAGTCCTGGTTAACAGTGTAAGCCCATTTCCCCTCCCACATTTTCCTGTTTAAGTATAAGCTAACAGAATAAGAAGTTATTTGAACAATCATTCAGATCTTTTTTTTTTTTCCAAATTGTGCTTATTTCTAGAATAAAAAAATCAGTCAATTTAATCTGTGAGTGTGGTCACTGGGAACAGACAGATTAACACTTCACTAGTAACAGAAGAGGTACAGAGTCACAGAATGATTGAGGTTGGAAGGGGCCTCTGGGGGTCACCTTGTTCACCCATCCTGCTCAAGCAGGGTCTCCTAGAGCAGGTTGCCCAGCACCATGTCCTGACAACAAAACAGCTATTGTTCAATTTACATCAATGGACAAAGAATCAAATCCCAAATACATCTAACAAACCAAGACATAACCTGCAATTAAACTAATATAAGTCAATACCAGACCATGCTGTATTGACTCCTGACATTATGCCAGCACTGTGTAAACAAAGCTGCTAAAAGCAGCCAGAGTAAAGTCCCAAAGCTCAGATGGAAGCATCACGTTGGACTGGTTATCTTGTGTTTGTGAGCTCCTGCCATTAGATCCAATTGCCTTGTCTCATTACTATAACCAACCACAGATCTTACAACAGATTGTTAAAGTATAAAGTGCCAGTGTGTGCTAGCTGTGGTCTCTCCCAGTGCCATAAAACTGGAAAAGAGTTGCTAGGTCATTAAGACAACGATCCAGGCAGTTTTGCTGCGGTAAATGGACTGTCACAGTTGGTTTTATTGAGGTACTTACCTATTGCCAGCCACTACCGCATCTCCATATGTCACATCAGTATCTCCAGTCAGCATTTTGAATGTTGTTGTTTTGCCAGCACCATTCACTCCCAAAAGACCAAAGCACTAAATTACAAAATTTATCATACTCTTTAGTGTTTCCATTTTAAATCAGCAGGGGCATTAAATTTGATCTGATGATGGAATGTAATCAGTGTTATTGAACAACCTACCTCTCCAGGACGGATGCCAACACAGAGTCTGTCCACTGCAGGCTTGTGCCTTCCTGCATAATTCTAAATTGACAGGAAAAAAAGAAAGAAAATTCCTATTTAAAGACATCTACAGCAAAGAAAATATTCTGAAATGTTTAGTTTAATGCTATGGGGATGAGGCAACTTTAGAACCAAGTATATAAAATTAAAATAAAGAGTAAGCATTCTACAAAGATATTTATTTACATTAAGTGTGATATGACCCCTAACAATTCCTCATTTTCTGCATGCAGCCTTTTACTTCTTATCTTTAGCACTAGAAGACAGACCTGATGTTTTGCTAGGACAAAGTATGTCTCAAACCAAAGCGGAACAATACAGCAAGGTAGTCTGAAGAATGATAATCTGGTTCTCTATTCATGAAAACACAACAATGTGTGTAATCTTTGTATTTCTGTAGTTCAAGCTTGCATACTTTCTCATAGCATAAATAAGATGCCTTCAATGTCTGAAAAGATGATAAATTAACAACAGCTATAACCCTCAACGTGAAAGCAACCAAATAGCTAACTTGAGATTGAAACTCACCTATGGAAAAAACAGCATTGCAGAAGAAAAGACTAATAGTAGGAGTGGACCAATGCAATAGGTACCAGTCATGTCAGACAGCATGAGGTAAGAAAACCCAAAACCAAACCAAACCTATGGCACAAGGTTGATTTTTAAAACAATACCATCTGAATCCAGAGCTGAAATATATTCTGAGAGAATAAACTGACACCAGACTAATTTGTTTCATTCTTCTCAAAGCATTACCTTGGTCAGTTCTTGTAATTGTAAGATATCTGTTTTGTTCCCTCCATTCATAATTCTTTTTCTTTCTTCTGCAACATCCTCATCTTCATCAATAATAGGTGACATGACAGTCTCAGCAAACCTGGAAAAAAAACCCAAGAGATTGACTGCAGAAACAATGAGTTGCCCTGCACATAGTTAGAATAACAGTGGGAAACAATAGCTGATTAACTGCTAAAAATGTGACAGGTGGAAGCAGTGGGGTTGAAACTTCACAATGTGACACTGGCTGAAGCATTCCTGCTGTTGGGAGAATCCCTGACCTTTGAAAGTTAATCTCTAAATACTAAAAGGGAGGAAATGGCTTGCTCAAAAGAGCATGCCTTGTCAGTCACTGACATGACATAACCTGACCGTCAGCCACAGATTTCACTCTTCGGCTGCTCTTCAGTAGGTAGTGATAGTCCTCCTGCAGGTCTTTTTAGTGGACCTCCCTGTAAACAAGTATTTTTATAACTGCATTGCAAGACAGTCTAAAAGTACAATTAGTACTCTTGCTGGCAATGTTGAACAGAGTGAATGACCCACTCACACCTGGAAAGTAGCTGCCTTCATTGAGATAGAGGCACATTTGTAAAACAGAGGGGAAGCTTGCATAGTGTTCAGGCAGCAACTGTCCTGTCCCATTGACTAGAATTCCTGCCCTGGGGTGTCAAGCTAGTACCTCATGCCTGTACTTATGACCTGACAAACTTTCCAAGTCAGTCAGCAATCTCAGTATTACAGTGTCTTAATTTAAAAAGAAATTACATTAAAATCTTAATTCAAGAAAACTCATTTCTTTAATAATATGTTCCTAAATCCTACTAAGATAATGTAAATTTTTAACTGCTTTCTTGGACCAGGATATGAACAAATTAGGATGAATTCAAGCAAGTAAAAATGAAAAGGCTGATCAATTCACAGAAAAAGAAAAAAGGGACATAGAGAATAACAGAGACACTGCTAACAAAGGAATGTTAATACAGGATTTCAGACATACCATCTTGTGGAGAACAATTGGTGCTGCATAAGGAGGTTCATAAAGAAGAATGCAACCCCTTGAACAGCCATGGCAACCAGGTTCTTTCCAACAAAGTCCCACTGAAAAGGATTGGAAACATGTTCTTCACCTTTGGAGAAAGAGCACCACAAAGTAAGGTGAAATACTGCTGAAGAAACCCCACTGCTCCTCAGAATAAAAGGAATAATCATAATGGTTTGGGATGAAAATCTGTACTTTATGTGATCGTGATCAGGCAATGTCTTCATTTTCCAGTGTCTTATAAAGATTCTTAAGAGGATACACTTCCAGTTCAGCTGCTGCATTGGAGTAAAGATTAATATAAGCTCTCTGAATATGCACTGATTTGGATAACGTAACAAGAAATTTGCATGAATTGTGTGAAAGACACGTTTTCTAAATAAAACCAGCTGAGTTCTGCTATATGACTACTCTTTTAATAAGAAGTTGTCTGATATCAAAGACAGCCATATACCAAGAGGGTGCATTTAAAGAGCAGAAGCCACTTTAAGAATTAACAAGAAAGCCACTGAAATATTCAAATGAAATAACAAATCCTCCTGTAATACCTAAGGGTTGTAGAACAAATGATGAAAAGACAGACAAGTGGCTGGACTGTAGAGTTCTGGCAGCTGTATCAGAAGCTGAGATTCCTTCAAAGAGGTTGAACTTCTATACTCATCATCCACCTGATTATGTGAAATGGAAGTATTTCAGAAACAGCCACTAGTTTTCCAAGATAACGCTTCCAACCATCCTATCCATAGTCAGGACACTTGACACAGATAAAACTTGTTGCTTATTGGCTTTACTTACCAAACCTGGCATATACTTCAGTTACAGCTTGATTCACAGCCAAGTCAATGAGTCCACGGCCCAGGCAGAAATGTGGGAAAACCATCAGCACATTTTTCAACATTTTATTAAACTTCAGTAAAGACTACAAGAAACAACATAATAAGCAGTTGAAACTAGAAAACATAGCAACATGAGTGAAAAGTTCTTTGTCATGTCATAAAAACTGGATGTTCTGTCTTCTTACAAGAGAGAAAACAGAGCATTTATCAAGTTACACCCAAATTTAGCCTTTGGTGCAATGTGGAGATACCCAAAACACTGTGCTAGTAGCAGCCTAGCTGCACCAACACCAAATCTCCCTCTGGAGACACAATGTCTGCAACAGAGACTTACTCTCAAAGGTAACAATACCAAAATGTTTTGGTTAAGTTCATTGTTTCTCCTTTCTGGCAAATAACAATGCTTGATCAGCACATGGTGTTTGAAAACACACTATCACACATAATGGATTGCTGTCAGATGTAGAAAGGGTGTCAGTCACAGTGGAGAGAGTATCAGCAACCGTAGAGGCTAGTTGTGTGTACAAGGTACTGATGTCTTAGCCTAAGAACTAATTTTGGAACTCACTGTATTCTGTCTATTCTTGTGTTTTCTGTCACCTTCCTGGTGGTATTAAGCCATTTGGGGGCAATTCTCAAAATGTTACTATAAGCAGAACATCTCTAACATAATAACTTGCAGGAGTGTCTTTTCTTTCTTAGTGGTGACTCCATGATTTTCTACCATCTACACCTTCCTGTACAACCCAAGCTGTGGAAGCAAGCACAAAGTGCCATGTCCCTTCCTCCCCAGCTGTGAAAGTGTACAGAAGTTTTGCTCATAGGGATGAAAAACACTCAATGTCACTTGCGTGTGTAGCACAAGATATCAACTGCCCTGAGTTGCTTCTCTGGATTATTCTGCTCATCTGTCCTGCAGCTACTCAGCAAGTTGCCCACTCATTTACTGCCAGAAGAAATGGGAAGGTAAAGAAAGACAGTTACTGTTAGAGCTGGATATGTCTGGACACCCTTGGCACAGCTCTGTAGAACCAGGTGTTAACAAAAATGTTACTTACCGGGTTATTTTCAAATAACTCCAGGATGAATGTAATAGCACTGCTGTTGATCCCCACAAAGAGATTAATACAAGATAACGCAACATAAGCAGTGCTAGGGACATTGAAGAATGAAGAAGCAGGGTACATCATGGGAATTACTGCCCATCTGCACGCAAAAGATAGAAAAACTATGACAACAGCTTCTCAGTATCCTCATGTCAGTTGACTTAATGAGAACACAGGTTGAGCTTTGTTCTCATCCCGAGTGTAATGAAATGGTGTAACCCAACAGAGATGCCATCACAGAATCACAGAATCCTAAGGGTTGGAAGGGACCTCAAAAGATCATCTAGTCCAACCCTCCTGCAAGAGCAGGGTAACCTAGAGTACATCACACAGGAACTTGTCCAGGCAGGCCTTGAATATCTCCAACGTAGGAGACTCCACAACCCCCCTGGGCAACCTGTTCCAGTGATCTGTCACTCTCACAGTAAAGAAATTTTTCCTGATGTTCACATGGAACCTCCTATACTCCAGTTTACACCCATTGCCCCTTGTCCCATCACTGGACATTACTGAAAAAACCCTAGCTCCATCATCCTGACACTCACCCTTTACATATTTGTAAACACTGATGAGGTCACCCCTCAGTCTCCTCCAAGCTAAAGAGTCCCAGCTCCCTCAGCCTCTCCTCATAAGAGAGATGTTCCATTCCCTTAATCATCTTTGTAGCTCTGCACTGGAATCTTTCAAGCAATTCCCTGTCCTTCTTGAACTGTGGGGCCCAGAACTGGACACAATATTCCAGATGCGACCTCACCAAGGCAGAGTAGAGGGGGAGGAGAGCCTCTCTTGACCTACTAACCACACCCTTTCTAATGCACCCTAGGATGCCATTGGCCTTGGCCACAAGGGCACATTGTTGGCTCATGGTCATCCTCCTATCCACCAGGACCCCCAGGTCCCTTTCCCCTTCACTACTGTCCAGCAGGTCAGCCCCCCACCTGTACTGGTACATGGAGTTGTTCTTCCCCAGATGCAGGACTCTACACTTGCCCTTGTTGAATTTCATCAAGTTCCTCTCTGCCCAACTCTCCAGCCTGTCCAGATCTCGCTGAATGGCAACACAGCATTCTGGTGTGTCAGCCACTCCTCACAGTTTAGTATCATCAGCAAACTTGCTGAGGGTACATTCAGTTCCCTCATTCAGGTCATTGATGAAAATATTAAACAGCACTGGTCCCAGCATTCTTTCCCAGGTTACCAAGCAAAAAGGTTTTTCTGCTTGGTCTTTTTTGCTGTCAAAATGCAGGGCAATAGAAACTGCTAGAAATGAGAAAACTTAAAGCCAGCAAAGCTTATTATCACCCCAGGTACCCTTGCACATCTGATTGTAACCCAGGAGAGAGAAACAGAGAAATATTAAAGAAAGCAAATACGATATACCACTTTGCTCAGCCTTTGGAACTGCCCAGATCAGAACTCTGTAAATTTTCATAGTCTTTAACTCCTACACAATTTTTTTCCCCTACTCCTGATGTGGAGCTTCATGTGCTGTGATTTCTGAGACATAGCAAATGCACATGCAGCAACACAAAAGGAGTATTCCTCTGGAATAAACTTACAATGCTTAGCAACAATTAGCCCAACCAGGAAGAATTCAGTAACAACAACCTGAGTTGTTTAATAGGACAATACAACGTGTCCAGAAGGAATCAGCCCAAGCTTCACCTTGTGAAAGCAGTTGGATCCAAGGGCTAGTAAATCATTCTATGAATTTACCTTCCTTTCTTTTTTTTCTGAGGACCACATTATGATATTATCATTGAAGTGACTGCCTTGTGATTGCATCTTGGTAGATGTGTTAAAAAATGCAAATATGTTTTAAATGTCCATCCACACAGCCATGAATATACAGCCATGACTGTATTTGAGACAATGTACAGAGCCACAGATGACTTATTAAAGATACCACTATTACTGCACTTTAAAATGAAAGAGTGAAAAATTAAACCAAAAGAACATTCTGATCACATTGTTTAACACTGTGTACTTTCAGAGATCAAATGATGATCATGCTTTGCATTTTCTCAGCATTTTCATTCAAAGAACACGAAAAGTTCAGAAAATTAATGGTAGTCTGTCCTGAAAAGAACTGTTCCCACTTAGGCTTAATTTGTAATATAGAATCATAGAATAGTTAGGGTTGGGTAGGACCTTAAGATCATCTGGTTCCAACCCCCATATGCATAGGAGGATGCAGAAAGCTTCATCTTTCTCTTTAACCCTAGAAATAAATCTGATTGATTACTTCGCCTAGACCACACTAGCTGCAGGGCTATCAGGAACAGGATTTTATAGATAAAAAGATACGATCACTAATTAAATGAAAGTAAATTTCAGTCATTCTTATAAAATGTTATTTGGTAAGAAAAATGCTCATTTCAAGTCAAAAGAAGTTTTGATTACTCAGTGCTCCTTGCCCTTGGGTCAAATGCTGAAAGATATCTTAGTATGGGCTGTCAATGAGGTGAATGAACAACCACTGAATTCCTACACAATGTACATAGAAAGCAGCAAACCAAAGAAATATATTTTCCTGTAAGGATCACATTTAACGCTTAAAAATATAAAGCAGTGACAAAAAAGTCTCCTTTTAGAGTATGTGACCAGAGTGTGTAAATATCTTGCAGGAGGTACAGAATCCAGTTCTAACCTGTATTGTATCCACTCAGTTGTATTCTTTAAAGCTGGATTTCACTAAGTACGGAGCTCAATAACATGAAATCATTTCCACGTAGAATACACACCCCATATGCAGGAATAACATTGAACACTCACCCGTACAGAAGCAGCAGGGCAACAAGCACAGGGAGATTAGCTGGTGAAGTGTAAGCTTTCTTGTTGAAGCCAGTGAATATAACCACAACCAGTCCAGCACTCAGTGCATAATTCACCTGCCACAGCACAGGGTGAAGATTAGTGTTTAAAACCTGAGAAGGTCTGCAACCATATCCAGATCCTACACATTATTCCAAAAGGATTTTGTACTGAGGAATACCAGAATTTATGAGCTAGACTAGTCACACTCAAGCTTTTGGAACAATAGGTCCTTGGCAGCACTCAACATTTTTTCTGAGACATCTTTTATCAGTCTGTTCATCAAAACTACAACATATATTATTTCTTAGATTATGGTTTGGGAGCCAATTACTTTGTGGTCCTGTTGGCAAGCTGCCCACAGAAAGAGGCTGTGGGTATGCAAGGGAAGTGCAGTTTCTGCTGATGCAAAGGTTGTGTAGGAGGGGAAAAGCTGGTTACTTGAGCCACATTCCTGGGAAGAGGCGCAAGTGAGTGTGTTTGGCCACTGCTTTTCTAAATTTCTCTGCGTGCTATTCTACTGCAATGCACAGAGCTCCTTATGCAGAATGGCGTGTTTCATGGAACTGCTAACACCAATAAATACCTTTGCATCATGCTGCCAAGGGCCACAGCCAAGTAGAATTCCTGCCAAGCTGCTGGGAGGCTGCTGTCACCAGCAGGGGACAGGAACTCGGAGATCTGCTTCTTTTCCCTCATTTACTAACTGAATGCTTTGCTTTACCTTCTCCTGAAAGAGCACCTCTTGAAGCCCATAGAGCTGGGGTTTTTCTTTTTTTTTTTCTTTTTCATTTTTTTCAATTCCATGTTCATGCTTTTCTTATTGCATAGCCCTTGGCCACTCTCTTTGTTCAGAAGGCATGGCTAGAGAACAAGCCCCTTGCTGTATCTCATCCAGGCAAAGAATTTGCTCCTTTGTGACAAAGTGGCTTGAAGAGTAATGGGAGGGTAACTGAGCCCTGTGTAAGCAAGAGTGGGTCTGTGGTCTAAATCCTTTTGGAACAACACAGTGTTCACAACACACAAATACATCTATGTCATTTTAGACACCCTAGCATATTTTGTCTGGGCTTCAGCTACTGTTCCAGCAGTCTGCAAATCTCCCTCACCTAGATTTCTTGAACATCTTGAAACATGTTATGGCCCTTCTAGATGGCAGGAATGAGGCAACTGGGCTTTCCACTGCTCTGGGGAGTTGTAATTTATTGTACGTTTAAAGATTAGAAACCCTAAGATTACAACAGTTGAAGCTCCATTTGTTGAATAATGAGTTGTGCACCTGACTTAATTTCTACATCTGTACAAATAAATCCTTATCCTGCTTTACAGTGCTCGGAATCACCTTCACTCAATTCACCACTTAGTTCCCAGTTCATGAAAACCCAGGAGTAATTTCAGACTGAAATCAGACCAGCAGTTACTCACTATATCCCACATGAAGTTGGTTAGCCAGTAGACTGCAGGGCTCACACCACTGACAAACTGTAGATGCTTGGCTTGTGTTACACGTTCTTGAATCAGATATAAAACAAAACTGGCTGGTATAAAGGACATGGCAAAAATCACACAGATGGCAACAACAGCATCCACTGAAGTGGTCAGCCTAAAACAGCACAAGAAGGGACTGTGAGCAAGGGAATGGATACAACACAACACTGTATTAGCAATTGGGGAATCTGGAAGGAATGTGAATGTGAAGATCTAGAAGTAGCACGGCTATTTTGTAAGTAGAAGACTTCTCCAATTTCAAAATGTGCTGCTCTATTTTCCCAAGTTGTGCTGGAGACTATAGCTAGTATGGTATTTTGCTAAGGATGATGGTATTTTCCCAAGCTATGCTGGGGACTGTAGCTAACAAATATGGATGATGGTGGCACTATTCTGTGATTTTTCATTTGCTTTCATTCTCTGGGAACAGTTCAACTCCTATACATATCTCAGTTTGAGAGCCTTCCCTGTATGGTATGTGTCAGACTAGACATTAAGGCACAATAGTCAAAGGCCTGGGAGCTCGGAAAAGAGGGGCTCAGAGAGGCAAGTTGCAGACAGTGAGATGAAGCACAGATCTTACCTCTGTGCTAAGGCAGGAGTTTTCAGTTTCACTGAATTCTGAACTTAACAGGAAACGTGAGTGGGAAGCTATGTCTTCTTACAGGTGTCTTTTCCAAGGAATCAATGGCTTGTAGATTCTGGAATACACCAGCCCTACTACATGCCATTGAAAATCTACCTATGTGCTGTCCTTGGCACCAAGACAGAGGTTGTTGACTACTGACTACCTGTAGCCAAGTTAAGGACAATTTCTGACTGCGTTTTTGATTATGATCTCTCTGTTATTTCACAAGTAGATCTACTGGCTTTGGTGCATGAACAAAGACTTCAGAATCTTTATGCTTGGGAATCAACATATATGTGCAATCACGTATAACCAATGGTCATAGCTCCTACACAGGATGGGAATGAACTCTTATAGGACTATAATGATCCAGAAAAGAATAGAGTGTATAAGTAAATCTTGATTAGAATAAAACTCCAGGGAAAGGCCTCCAGTTCTGTCAATTAAACTATTTCCCCACAGAGTATGTGTACATTAGAGGCAGCAAGCTGCTAGGAGAGGGAGGGGTAAGAGCCAGCACCAGAGCACAGGCAGACTTACACAGTGACTTCAGAGAGTTGCTCTTTAGTGAGGTTCAGAGGATGGTTTACAGCAGTGATCCCAAATTCTTCAGGGGCTTGGCCAGTATGCAGGTTAGCTCTAAGGATTGCATTATTGGCTACATTAAGGAAGCTAACCATGGCATGCCAGCCTTTATTGTTAAACCACACCTAAAAGAGTCAGAAAGCAGAGATTCATTTAAGAAGCCTTCATTAATAACCCTGAGCTGCAGGAAAAAACTTGGCTGCCTTTTATCTACTTTGGTGGGCACTGTAACAGGGAGGAATCCGGGACCAGGAATGCATAGCTCCCAGGCACAGTCCAGCAGGAGGAGCTCACATACTATGCTTTTAAGAGTTGACAATCACTGTTAAGGGATTTTACAGAACTACATTTTAAAATTTATCAGAATGTGTCCTACTCAGCAGGATCTGGGAAAGTACTAAGAAGTACTAAGAACATGGTTAAACTATCTCAGATTACAAATAACTGTGCACTAACAACATATCCCATCTTCATAATAGTATTTCATCTGTGGTTGCATCTGAGAATGTGACTAGTGATATTCTCACTATTTGAAGTCTATGTCAGGACAGAATGGGAGCTAGCAGACTACTTGCAGTAAAATACCTTAATATTATCTTCAGTTTCCATGTATTTAAGGAAATTAGTCATTTCTTTAGCAGCAGCCAGTGAACTTTGTCCCTAAAATGAAAAAGAAATGGTTCAAGCTCGGCTGTCTGGGTGAAATCTGGTGCTGCATATCTTCAGCTTCATAACAATTCTTTAGTAAGGGGACAATAAAACCAAAGGAAATCTTGCTTACTCCTGTGATATTCATCATTCGGCCAAGATCACTTAAAAAATTGACAACTTGATCTCCAGAAACATGAAGGACTGGGAGCTTTCCTCCTATAGAAATTCCTCCATATCTAACAAAGAGAACAGTATCATCAGTCACTTGTACCACATACCCAAAACTCTGTACTTTGATGGAAATACTAAAAACTCACTTAATGTTTGTTTTCTATACATCCTATAATTCATGTATAGCAACCTTCACTCTTTTTCTAGCAACTTGTATTAGACCTTTTTAGGGCTTACAAATAATAGACATTCTATCAGTTCCTGAGGTGTTCATGCCAACATCCTGATTTAGAGAGAAGATTCGGAGCAAACAGTTATTTATACAGTGCAAAATCTTTAAATCAAGATAATTGGCATGTAAGTGTTTAGCCAGCAAGGAGGACTAAGGACAGCATGGACCTCACTTAAAATTGCAGTTGCCCTGAGAGGAGCAGGTAATCACCTATGCTGGTGCCAGCCAACACTCCATAATAATAAATACTACTGCATGAGATGAACCATAATCTATCCCATATAAAGTAATGTTTGCACATGAACAAACAGATATTCTTTGCTGGAAGCCAGTCACCCAGCTGCTACCTTTGAAGTGCTGCTGAAAAACTAAGTATGCTCTTCAGGCTAATCAGTCATCTTTCTAAGCTTAGTATCTATACAGTGAGACATCACACTGTGGTTGTCTGATGTCTCTATGTAAGTGTGGATCACTAGTGTAATCTGTTTTCTAACCACTGTACGTGTTCAGAGCAGGGATGAGGAGTTGTGGTTGTTACTTCTGATAGTCTGGTGCCCAGGTTTCATCTCACCCTGGTCTTTTTCTTTCTTTTAAGGGTTCACATTTTCCTGCTGCTCTGTCACAGTGTATGCAGTATTGTATTCTAACTTTCCATCACTCAGATCCCATTAATCTGACTGCTGGGGTAATAAAACTGTGATTGTTCCATTGTGTGCCTCTGGTCTTTATCCTTGAGGGTGTAGTCCAAACAAATGTAACCTAAATGCAAAGGGTCTTTACAAAACTTTTGCACACCCCAACCTATTTCCCACTGAAGCCACCTTTGTTCTATACTATCTGCTGCAATTCCCCTTGTCCATTTAAAGAAACATTGTGAGGCTCCAGGTTAAACAGAAATTCATTGTTGCTTTATTTACCCCCATAATCTGTGAATTGGTTTCTTACCTTTGCTCATTGACCCAGTATTTGCTCTTCAAGCTGAAACAGACAAAGAGAATCTCAACTCTTAATGCACAGAACCAGTCAATGGTATTGTCAGGCTTAAATGGAAATGGTTTCCCCTAAACAGCCTTTCCTCTTCCCCTTACACCCCCATCCCCCTTTTTTTTTTATTTCTTTTATTTGCTTTCTTTTTAAGTGATTGCTGATAACTTTGAGCTGTGGGGTTGGCTGGACTTTTGGTATTCCTTCTAGTGGTCTGGTTTTGTTTTCTGGCATGTTTCATCTCCAGCTTATACAGAGATAAGAAAGATTTTGGAAGTGACAGATACTGGTTCTATCCTAAATCCATAATGAATTAATTTAAAAAGATGAATCTAAGGCAATTATGACATATGCTAAGAGGAATCAAAGGCAGCCAGCACATAGCTAGTATAACAGGAATTTCAAGAACTTTGCTGGGAATTGAAAAGGTAGCATGGCCTGAATCAGAAATAGTAGGCCATGGACACCGCACAGTCAATTACCATGCATGCCACTCAGGCAAGTGAGCAGCTACCAGTAGGATAGATGGATCTAACATTATCTTTTGGCTCTTAAGCACTTTTGGGAAGAGAGTGCTAATTCACTCAAGCGGATGGTCATGCTGGTGCGGCTAAAGTTCTTCAGGGACACAAATCAGTATCTCTGCAAGGCAACACTTCACGCTGTGCAGAGGCACCAGTTTTCTCACCACTGACACAGTTACCATTAACAGAACATTCCATCAACATCAGAACTTAGGTCTGCCTATAAAAGAGTACCTGATTACAAAAATAGGTATAATTAAAACAATCTAACTCCCCTAAAATGAGCATCTCTGTTCTTACATTAGGAATATGGACATGACACTCAAGTCTACACTATGCTGTGGCAAATCAGGTGCCTATGTTACTATTAAATGAGAATTTCATGGCCAGGTACGAAATACCACATGTGAAAAACAAAGGAAGATTCACCCTTACCTCCCTTTTATCAAAGTGGGGTATGTTTTCACCAGAAAATCAGAAATATTTCTGTGGGTGAGATCTTGAAGGATTTCTGTGCTGTGCTGCACTCTCTGAAAAGAAAACCTCATCAATTACAGGAAACTTCACTGTCTCTAAAGCTATTAAGCATTTGTCAGGAAAAGAGCAAAAGCAGCTTTGGTTCAGAGGAATTGCTCAGGTTCATAGTATCAGTGGAATGGAGTGGGTCATTCACCTTCTAGCCCAAACATCTTTATTTTCCTAAGATTCCAGAAGAAATCATGAAATCACAGAAGGTCATGAGGGCTGACACAAACAAGCTGCACTTTACTCTGAAACCTGGCCCAAGTTATTTGCAACAAAGACCAAGGTTGCTCAAGGCTTTTTCTTCACTGTGAAAGAAGGAAGCTTTTCAAACAGACTGAGGTCCCAGTGAAGATAAGGTGGTTTTCTATGATTTAACAAGTTGAAGTAAAAATTAACATGAAAACTTGACCTTCACTGCCATGTTAAAAACTTCGAATGAAGATTACTCTCTCTTTTTTTATACTGAAAATGATGCCAAATGAAAATGATGCCTTTGTGAGGCTTTTGCAAATACAGGGTCACTGTGAAATGCAAGACCTCAGACTCATTGAGTTTATCCCAAGGTGGAATATACTGTGAAAGGTTCTTGGGCAGTTTCAAAAGGCAGGTCTGCAACCTGAAATGACCTAGTAATGACCTCGAAAGTCTAATGAACTTTCCAGAAGTTCCTCCATTTGTCCACAGAGAAGCAGTACTGGAGGATACAGAAGATAAATTACGGCTCCTTATCTTATTCTCAACAATACATAGGAAGACTGGTAGCATCCTCACAATTCCTTCATTGAATGAGCTGTCTATGCTCAGGCATCTTTCACAATTACTTACAAACTGTTGCTTCACTGGAGACTCAAATGTGAACTGTTTTTTCCTGACAAGTTATACAAAATTGTCAGGATAATATTACAACCAACACATTTCCCTCAGATGAGTAGAATCCTCATAAACAAGCAAAAAATTAGTGTTGTATCCTACTTGAATCAGAAGCTTTAAATTAAATTTCCTTCCTAAATCCACTAGCATGCACTTAGCAAAATTCAACTTTGGCTGTTGATTGGACATGGATTATTGGAAATCAGAAATAACTTCTGATGCTGTGAATAATGTCAGAATAGAACCTCTTTATTAACTTACTTTTTTTGCTTCATAGATAGGAATTCTACAGATATTTAAACCAAGTTGCTTTGTTGCTTTGTGAATAGTGGTAGAGAAACCAAAGCAAGCCAGGTCAGTATTTCTTAAGAGATTTGGATTCAGGAACTTGTGACATCAATATTAAAACTAAAATTATTTTAATCATTTGGCTAATGTGTGTAGGCTGGCAAAGAGGAGTATTAAAGCTGAGACATTAAATGAGTGAACTGTTCCTCTGGCACTGCCTGCAGTTCTGCTTTCTTTAACTTGTTAGGAAAAAAGCTAGAGAATGTAAACACTAACAGGCTGTCATTTTCCTTTGGTCTTCAAAAAAAGCAAAACACATTTTATAAAGGGCACTACTAAGATCATTCATTGATTGGAGCAGGTAGGAATGTACCTCTCATCTCTTCTCCATACAGCACCAGTGGTTTTTAAATCACTCCTCTTCATGCATATGCATACAAACATTTGTTTTGCTAGCTTAGAACTAACTTTCTAGAACTAGAACCGAGGCATGCAGGAAAACTGTTACTTGGGGTTGACTCAATATTAATTTTTCCATGTTTAAAGTGATGACCCCATTCCATTTTTTTGAAAACCATGACAATTTTCTTTCCTTCCTCTCTTCTTTCTCCCTCTACAGAAAGGCAGACTTCTAAAGAGAATTTTCTTTGAAACAAAAAAGCGGTTTTTTTTTAAATTATTTGATAAATTGTTTTTTTTTGTGATTTTCTTCTATATGAAAAGGCTGCAATTGAGATGAAAATAGTGACCAATTTCATTGAAATGTGCAAGCTTTTCCAATACCTCTGAAACTGAATTCCAAATTCTAGCAATTCTTGCTCCATTAAGAAAACATACTCCATTCCTTCCATGTCTAGTGGCATGGCAAGGTACTTCCATACTTATCCCTTTCCCAGAACTTGTCATGAAAGTTTTTTACAGAGATTTATGGCACAAGGACCCAACCTGTGGTGGGGGTAGGCCTCCTGCTCCTGCAGGGCATTCTGGCATCATAGTGAGTTTCTTGTGAGTGCTGCACTTGCAGGAAGGTGATGGATTCTCAGGGCTCCACTTGTGGCTGAGCAGGAGGTTGCTCAGGTTGGGATGAACAGCAGGTGTGTTCCAAGCAGTTGGCATATTGCTGCATGGGTAGTTCCTGTGTGGAGGAACATTCTTTAAGGTGCACAGGGAAATTGTTCATGAGAGGTCACAGAATTGCTGAAGCAACTGCTTCCAGACACCCTAATGGGAACAGGAGGAACCTGAGGGGACTCACGTGTGGAAAGTGCCACGGAAGCTGTGAAGATTTGGGTCTGACCTACTGACCTGAATTTTAAGGTTGCTTAATTCTCAACGTAAGGCTACATGAGCTGGTTTCCAGCTAGCCATATTGAGCACTGGGAATAATTCATAATCCAGTGGCACTGTCGTCTTGCTGTTTGTTAATTTTGACCTAATACTAGATATTATGGCCAACAGTGTATCTGAAGCATTGGCTGGAGTGCAAAGCCAAGCCAATTTATTCTTGTTTCACTACTCAAGACCCTGTAGTAATACCCTGTTAGAACCTTGCTTCAGAGAGGTTAGCCAGGAACTTACAGAAGAGGCTGATTCTTCATGCAGCGATTTCCAAATCCTGGTTTATTCAAGAAAGCATCAGTGAGGGAGACCATCTGCTCACTGCCAGGACGCTCATTGCTAAAGGAAGAACATAGGATTTTCTCTATAGAAATGTTTTGCAGACTATTGTACTGGAATACACATAGCAACTGGTGAAGGACACCCATATGGCAGAACCAACTCCCCCCTTCCAAATGCTGCTGATTCAGTTGCCTTATTTATACAAACCCCTTTGCTCCTAATATTAAAGCATGACTTCTGACATAGACTGATAGCAACAGTCTCCAAAAAGGCTTGAATTTCTACCCTCTCAGCCCTGTCACAGTCAGTAATCAGAAGATGAGAAACATTCTGCATTTTCATTTGCTGAGGCCAAAGAGACAATGCTGCTAATAGTAAAATGTCTGCAAGCAACAAAATAACACCAGGCTACAGAATATCGCTGGTACCAAGTGTTACAGAAGTATGACTATCAAATGCTGTTCCACAAACTACAATGTATAACTTTAATTAAAGTTTCATGTGAATTTTCAGTAGGAAACTCAAGCAAAATGCTTCAGAATTATTGCCTTCAGTTTTGCTGCTTTCTGCTAGTTGGGATCTAGTCTAGGACTATCAGCCAAAGAATACTGTGTGGGGAGAAACTGCTAAGCAGCAGCACTAATAAAGCTCAAGAGTCTCTGATTTCATCTTGTTTCCATAACTTTGCCCAAATACTGTCCCGACTATAAATAAACCTACCACAGGTCAGCAGATAGGCTTGAATTTCATTGTTCCCTAAGATTATGAATACAGGAGTAGTTCACTGGCATATCAGAAAGTTAGATTTCTTACTGTCCTGGATCTACGGTTAGGCAGGATATGTAACTATAAGTGCTGAGGTAATGAATTCAGGTAGGAAGAGGAGAGTACCAAAGATAGCAAGATATTTGAAGCACTCTTAGTCTGACAAACTCACAGCTGCTTTCTCCACCTGCACCACTTTTATGCTATTTTAAATCCTTTTTATACCACGTGGAGTGAGAAAAGCCCACTAAGACAGGGCCCCATAATCCTAAAAGCTAGGGAGGAAAGGATGTATACATGGCAGTACTTTTACTCTACGATTTTTCTTACCTGAAGAAAGTAAACTGCTGTCCATAGATCCAAGGGTGTAAGGTTAAGGCAGGATATTCTCCAAATGGAGGAATAATGACTGTAAGTATTAAAGACAGCAACACAAAACTAGCAGGGAGAACAATCTGCAGGGAACATGAAAACATCACACTAGGTTATTAGATATATGTTGTAGAGCGACACTATACAGACCTCATAATATATGTAAACAAAGGAGGGACAGCGTGAGCACACAGATCAGATCTGGTTTATCTCCTGAACATCAAAAATTTAATTTTCAATGCTTTCAGTCCAGATTCTGTTCGCCACAGAACTGTATTATGTTAAAAATAAAATGCCAGGCTAGTAGTGATTGAATCATGAACTTGGTGTGGGTGATAGACTCCAGGCAGGAAGAAATAGAATAAGAGGCAGAACAGTTGGAATTATAATCAGAACAGTTAGGGACATTGTTACCCATTTGCAATAAATACCTCTGTTGCTTTGCAGAGATACAATGCTGGGAAAGACAGCATTTAGAACGTTGTGAGAATCAAGAACAGCAAAAGTCAGCCAGTACCTGGGCTAGGAAGTCCTTACGGCTGCGGGATGCGTGGTGGAACCGTTTGATGAGCAGTGCTTTGATCTGCTGAAGTACAAGCTGAAAACCTTTATACTGTTGGGACCCTTTGCCTTCATTTTGATCTCCTGCTGTGCCTACCGGCATTTGAGAAGTGGCATTAGTTTTCAGTGTGGTTTGTTCAGCTGGTTTGTTCTCAGTAGAAGTTTTACGGAGAGTAGAACCATTTTCTTGAGTGTCTCCTAGGTTAAGATGAAAAGGGGCAGAGACCACACTTTATCTTTCATATATGAAGAGAGCACAGACATTTCAGTGAGCTCCAGATTTTACAAACTGTACATATCACATCACCAGATTGCTTTAATTACAACTGTTGCACTGTGGCTGTATCTAGTGGCATCACACAGGTTAACACTCTTCTTACTCAGCAGGATGAACAGATTAATCATGGATGTAGTTTCTGGACTAATGGTCAGCTTATGGACTAATGGTCAAGTACATTTTATAAAACTACTAAAACCACTGACATGTGGGGCCTTGACACTCCATTTACTTACACAGCTCAGAATCTCATCCAATCTAAATAAAGGTCTTTCTGCTGACTTCATCTTATTTCTCAGATATCATGTCAGGCCCTAAAAAAGGATATTTGCTGACCAAATTTGTTTTGGCAAGAAGACTATACAAAGACTGAAGGTTCTGAGGTTCCTCTTTACTTGCAGTCCCAGGAAAAGTTTATCAAGAACTGATTCATGGATCTTTACCTTCTTTCTGCATTCCAGGGTCAGCTTCTGCTGTGACCTTTAGGAAAACCTGCCATAGACAAATACATCTCCTGGTTAGGAATGGAACAGGTACAATAACCTGACTTCTGGAGTTTATACATCATCATTTAGTGTAAAAGAAACAAAATAAGATAGCTTTTCAGGACTGCTGCTTATTACACAACCAGAGATCTCTTATGAGATATCTCAGAAAATAAAAGACAGGAACAAGCTAAGATACAAAGACAGATTTCAGGCTAATGAGTCATGCTCCATGAGGCTAGCATGAAGTGATGCTTGGATCCTTTCTCTACACCTATTCCAAAGACTTCCTGAGTGTGCCACAGAATATATGAGTAGGTTTTGAAGGGGATATTATACATGTTTAAGAACGTGAACTGTCTCAGAAAACATTTTGGGGACTGCTGGTAAGATCAGCAGGTATCAGAGGTCTGTTACCTCTTCAAGTGGTGTGTCTGAAACTCCAAAACTGCTGAGTCCCAGGTCATCCAATGTTTCCTCCAGTTCTCTAAAGAGACTGGCATAAGATCGCTGTTTAAAGTGTTTACTGGGCAGAAGGTAAACTAGTTCCTGACCAATGCTTTCAATTAATTTTGCTTCTGGGACATGATGATGAATGACTTCTGCGAGCTCATTCAGATCTCCTGTGAAAATTAAAAACAGTGTTGAAAGAATGAGTATTTAACCATGCTAAAAAGCTGTTGTTTGCACTATATAAACAGGGACTGCTCTATTGCATAACTCAGATATCTCAGTTAATTCTATACTAGGCTGCACTGTGTTGCTAATTACGCTCTGGAACTACGTAGCAGAAAACTATTTCAGGTCTGTTAAGAAAGCACAAGATCTTCAACAATATCTACTGAAGTTCTTCTCTCATGTAGAAAAGTCAAAACAACCTTTTTCTAAGAAAGTCAGTTAACTTCACGCTAGATATGCTTCAGTTTTCATGAAAAAATGACACATTTTGGTGTAGAGTAGTTCAAAACTCAGCCTATACTTCTAAAGCACACAAACTTCCAGTTCATCATCTGTACCTGAGACCATATATATACATCAAAAAGGGGCAATAGTAAGCAAAGCCACAAAGAAACCTTATCAAATTCATGTTACAATGCATGTTAGATGCATTACATGTTACACTGCATGTTAGATGCATCTACAGATGTTAGACACAAGCACTGAAGAAGTGGGCATCTGAAGCATTGATATGTAAAATGAGATCGTAGCATAACAGGAGACAGAACTATGTGTTGGAATGCCAAACCATCCCACTTCTTACCATCCAGTTCCTGCTCTGGAGCTCCTTCTTTGTCCCTGCGTGCACAGCTGGAGCAGGAGCAGGAGCACTGAGATCCACAGCTGCAAAGTGACTAGCATGGACAAGCAACAGATACAAAGACGAAAGGGCTTCAGATACATGCAAAACAGGCTGCAAGTAAAGGCTGTCAGCCTTTGAAGGCTGGAGTCAGTGAAAAATTGGACATGTCTGGAGCACCTTGAGCATATTATACTGAAAGTCGTCTGAGGACTGGATTCAGCAGTGCAGAAAACAAATCCACTTGCACAAAGCATATCTGTAACTTCTAAATTGCATGCAAAAAACTTGGGGAAATGTGATCAGTAGCGACCATGAGCATACAAATCATGTTGTTACTAAGACCAGAAGCACTACTAACAAGAGAAACAACCCAGATCCCTATTTCAAGCTGTGCAAGGGGCTGTTTCAACTACGGATAAACATAGACTCTTCTGGTGTCTGAGCTAGCTACTAGACTACATCATGTTTACAACCAATGTACTGCAAAAGCAAGCATTAGAAAGACTTGATCATATAATCATGGAATGGTTTGGGTTGGAAGGAAACTTAAAGATCATCTAGTTCCAACCCCCTGCCACAGGCAGGCACACCTTCCACTAGACCAGGCTGCTAAAAGGACAAAGACAACTTGACTGGTAAAAGTTTAGACAACTGATGAGAGTGAACTACAGACCATGAAGGGCTTTCTATCCACCTATTATTTTCACCTGGCTGGCTGTATATTTATATATTTATAATATATTTATACTTATTTTTGCACTGCTTTCTTCATTTGGAAGTCAGTTTTGCACACAACCTCCAGCAGCACTTAACTGCTTTCCACCCTGGTGCAGTGCATGACTATGTGTAAGCATTTTTCACATTCCATGTGCAGGGAGGGAGCCACATACTTACTGAAGCCCTTCCAATTTTGGTGTTTTTCATCTTGCGAACAAGAGTGAGATAGAAGCCAGACCCAAAGCAGTTCTTTAGGAACACAGGAGAACCTGAGCAGAAGAGTTTCCCTTGGGATATGATCGCTACTCTGTCTCCAAGGATGTCTGCCTCATCCATGTGATGGGTTGAGAGGATGATGGTTCTGCCTACAAAGAATAAGGAGGAATGTTCAAGGAATGGACTCTCTCTTGAACTCAAAACTGTGCTTAGTTTTTTGGCAGTTAATGCAGGGTTTTCTCTGCACCAGAGCCAAGTCCTAGCTTTGCTGCATCATAGGTATCTGTTCACAGAACCTTGTTTGCCTGTATTCATATCCCACTAGTCACGAGTTTAACCAGCAGCCACATGTTGCATCTATGACAGGTTTAAAAAAAAAACAAAAAACCCACACAGAAACAATTTCCACTCTCAGAGCTGTTACCTGAGCGATACTTCAGCAGGAGATCCCAGATAGATCGCCTGGAATATGGATCAACTCCAGATGTGGGCTCATCCAAGACTACCACTTTAGCTTCACCCACAAATGCAATGGCAACAGACAGTTTCCTTTGCATTCCACCTACCAGAGAACAGACACGTCCAGGAGTCTGAGATGAGTTACATGAATGGCAGGGGTGTAATAACACTACTTTTCACTGGGGGGACTGATACAAGTAAAACAAAACCCATCCTTGGGCAATTATCTGCAGTTAAGTCAATAGTGATGTTTTTCCTCTGAAGTTCAGCACAGCTTGTTCAAAATTCTGTTATCTTTATTAAATGTAACTTTTTAATCTACAAATTGCATTTTCTGCTTCTTGCCAGAAGCAAAAGCAGGAAGAGACAAGATTTTCATGTTTTTATGTGAATCAAGCCAACATTTACAGTTACAATCAAAGATAAATTAGTATAAGCACACCTGGCTGTTTATTCAAATCAGCTTTTGAATCTCAAAGTGAGATGAGTTCAAACACACTACCTGCATGTGTACATTTAGAATTAAAGTAACTACTTCTATTAAATAATACAGCAGTATAGAGTACTCATCCAAACTGTGGAGCTGCATGATAGTATACTATTTCATTTGCCTTTAAATAATAGAACATTGAATTTTGGGTTTTTTCTTACATTGGCAGATTTTCCTTTTTTATATACTTATTAAACCCCTCCCCAGCTTTAAGTATATTTTAATTTGTTACATATTTGAATTTGTGGTAGATTTAGGGAGAGGTTGTGCCAGCTTTACTATTTGTACAGTCCCATTTACTCTTAAGAGTAAAGACCTCCCCACTGCACAGTGATGTGTCAGAATATGGCTTCAAACACATAATCTGAACTATAATTGCCCAAACATAAAGAAAAGGCAGCAGAAAAAAACATCTTAGAACAATCCTATGGGCACCTGACAAATTCTGAGCCTCTTCATTCCTTTTATGGGTGAGGCCCACGTCTTCTAGCATTGTTTCCAACTCTTGTTCAGCTTCATCCCTGGATCTCCCTTTCAGTTGAGAATAAAACAAGATGTGCTCTGCTACAGTAAGGCTGTGAAATCAGACAGAAAGGCACCAGGACCATTTAAATAAATATGCAGATTTTTGTTCCCAAGCAGCAAAATAAATTCACTCTAGATAAATTCCTTTATCTTGCTAAAGGAAGAGAGGCTGCTTTACCCTACATCTGGATCACAGATCTTACTAGGGATCAACATGCTTCCCTCAGATGTCATAGGCTCTTTCTCTGCCTTTTCAAAGCAGAACCTGCTCCTAAAGGAACAGGTATAGCAGGCATAAGCCATCCATTTAAGCATATAAAATGGGAGCTAATGTAAGAGCTACATTAAGGAAAAGAGTCTGCTGTTGAGATGCACACAAACTAATGGCAGTGAAGCTGGAAATCACTTGAGAAGGTAGTAAATAGCTGGGTGATAGTAGAAAATGGGCACTAAAATATCCTGCTACTGGGCTGTCGGCCTAGGTTTTTATGCTTTAGGTGGCCTAAGCTGTATGAATCCCCAGGCTGAACTCATGCTAACTCACACTGCAACAAGAAACACCAACACCAGAAGCACTATCATTTGGAAACTTCTCTGCTCCCAGCTAAATGATGGAGGAGATTTCTACTACAGAAGGGCACTACCTACCCTATGTGAGTGCTAAATGCTGGAGAAGCACCTCTGAGATATACCTACTGCCAGCACAGTAAGAGAAACAACATAGGCTTTGTGGCTTTGCACACAAAGTGTGCAAGTATGCAGACTGGAACCCTTACTCTGAAAAAGCTGGTATGGAATGATACTTACTGGTTGAATAAGATGTTGTACTGAGGGCACATGCCTAATCTGTGCCGAATGGAGTCCATGTGAGTCTGAATATCCAAGCCACCAATCAGCACAGTGCCAGAAGTGGGTGGGAAAAGGCCTGTCAGTATCGACCTGAGAAAACAGAATGAGAACATTCCCACTCTCCTCTTTCCCTGCCACATGAGGAAGATGCATTGCACGATTCCACTAGATGGAGCATGATGACTTCTTACTATGGGCCTTGATGGAACAACTCCAGTAAAAAAGCATACATATAAATACTCTTGCCCTGCTACATTGAGAATCTTGTGGATCTGCAGATTAGAATGTTTTTCCTTTGGGTCAAACATACTTATTGTGGAACAATTACAAAAAAAAAAAAAATAGGCAATTTAAAGTCCATTTGAAATACAACTGATTTTTAATAAAAAAACCCTAAAGTGTTCCACTGGGAAAAATCACAGTGAAACATTTCAGTTCTTTCAGCCTTTGTTGAACTTGTCACCTACTCATGAAATATACTGTTCACCAATTCATCCTATTTTGCCTAATAAAGCTCTGTATAATGAGAATTAAATATTCCTGAAGTCCAGCTTTCTGAGATATTAGGGTTCTAGGACTAGAGGAACATCTTAATCTGGACATGGATCTTGCATATATATTAAATCTTTTTGTCTAAGCAGGATCTGTATTTTATACTCCTTTGCACATAGATCAAAAAACATGACTGACAAATTCAGACAGAGAAATTAAGAACATGTGGAGTGTGGTGGCTTTCAAATCTTCAGTTCTTTCAGCCAGATCCTTCTCCCTCTCCCCCTACTGGGAGTCTGGCCATGCGAAATGAATTATGAGGAAGAGAATTGCTTCCTTCTCTCCAGACTTTCACTTGTTTGTGTCATGCATTGCCTCTCTCCCTCGGCTTTAACTAATCAGGATATCTTCTCTTTGCCTAAGGGCAGCATTTCCCTGTCTGGAAAAAACTTGATGCTATGTACCAAGCTAGCTGCAGGGGTGGTAGAGAGACAAGAGTGAAAAGAGAAGACTGCTCCTCAGGACACAGCAATAGAGCATTGCCTGAGTTTGCTTCTTCTAAAATACACTTACATGGTGGTTGTCTTTCCTGCTCCATTGTGACCGAGGAATGCTGTGATCTGGCCTTCATAAAAAGTAATACTCATCCCATCTACTGCTGGCTTGGGCCTGTTCGCAAAAATCTTCACCAGGTTCTGAATGCATACTCCAGGAATCAATCCTGTTGGCTCAGGTTCAAAGAAGGTGTCTTGAAAGACAAGAAATCAAGAATGGAAAAAAAAGAATAAAAGCACGTTTTAACCCTAGTTCTGATGATGACACATCAATAAGTGCAGAAGCAACAGCACACACTCAGTAAAATACAGCATCATGTGCCAGTGCCAGATTCTCCAGTCACACCACTACCAAACTGAGGCAAGATTTCTAACCACAGTGCAATTCGGTTACACTCACCCATAGATCAATAACAGAAGTGAAGCCCAGAACTGTAATAATCTGTGGAGAGATAACTCACTGGGTCAGGTGAAGCTGAATGTGCTTTCTGTTTTGTGTAGCAGGAAGATTATTTGGGAATGCTGTCTGAAGACACTTAGATAGGCTGAGAGACTAAACAAGCAGCAGGTTGCCTTTCTAGCCAGGCTAAAATCTGCCATTCAAATCATGTGTCCAGCTGTGCATTCTTTTACCAGGCTGCTTTAAAACAAACCAACATTTGCCTTTAATCCTGGTAGGTGAAATTTACCCCCTTGCAGAGGCCAGCTCAAGATTTAGACAGTACCTAACATAAGCACTAAACTGGATGGCTTTCTCCCCGGATTAAAAATGCATTATTGTAAATAGCACCATCGGGATGTTTTATTGCATGGGCTTCTCGACAAAACAAACTTCCTTTGAAGTAAATTAAGCCCTTAGGCAATGTGAATGATGGGAGTTGAGAAATTTAAAGACCTTGTCCACTTTTGTTTACACAGAATGCTTAAGGCTTGGTAGGGAAGCTTGTTTTGCAATTGCAGTTCAGTTAAATTTCTCACTACCCAGCAGGCCTTCGTGGAGAGCAGCCAATGCCATCTGGCTGAAACCAGCCCCACCTCCAGCAGTGGCTACTATGACTGTCATTATAAACATACTCAGGAAAATGTTCCAAATATGTTGTACATGCCAGAGCTGTACAGAGCTGAAATAATTCATTTAGAACGGGTAGCTTTATTTAAAATAAAATTACATTTATGACAAACTGTTCTTTTGCTTTGTGAGGGAATTTAGGTCTCCTTTTGTCTTGCTAAACTAAATACATACTTCCCTGTATTTACAGAAGTTCACATGGAGTCTGGCTAGATAGATATGCATATATTGGCAACTGAGATACCATCCTTTTACATGTATCATGAGCTCAATTCAGATTTGCCTGCAAGACTCACTGACAAGTTCTGAAGCAAATTTTCTGATGATCTGCTTTGCATCACTTGAAGGACATTGGTGGAGGGCTGAGCTCCCTTTTTTTGTGATTCATATTTCTCCACTCTGATCCTATTCCCTCAGTGCAATTTTGGGCCATTTAGGTCTTCTTCAGAGATGGCAGCAGTTGTTGGGGAGGTTAATGGAGCTTTGGTGAAGGCTCTGCTTAAAACCTATCAAGCAATTAGGACAAGTATATAGAGTGTCTGCCCTGCTCTACTAACCTATTGGACTGCACTAGAGTTAAGCCATTAGAACTACTCTCCATTTCACATCCCATTACTCTTACATGAAGCTCTAGCTCTTATATGAAACCATTGTGGAAACTGCCCTTGGAGCATATCAGGTCTGCTCTTGGCTTCTCTGTCTCTCAAATCCTGCGTGGCTGGCTGAAAGGGAAGGCAGGCTTTTTTGTGCAGTGACAGGCAAAGCCCTTCCTCTGTGGCCATGGAACAGCTGGAACCTGGGAGCTGATGAGTACAGCACCTCGAAGATAAGGCAACACTAGGAGAAGATTGGCTGAAATAACCTTTGCCCTCTGCCTGTCTTTTTTCTTTTGAAGTCTGTGCTGTTTCCATTCTCCCTGAATGCACGTTTTCAGTGCCTACGTGAGGAGCTCTAATGACCCCACTTTTATCTCTATCTTTTCAAGAGTCAGAGTGGACTCAGAGCTGTCTGTAGCAGTCAGTTTTGCTACAGAATCCACATGCATTCCTCTGAGCATCACATTCAGAAAACTCCTCTGGCTCCCCACAAAAGACATAGTGACTTGAAAACAAGGCAGGTCATTCAGGAATTCTTAGGTGGTGGCTAATGTCAGCATCAGAAAAGGCTGCAGACAGACACACAGAGCACTTCAGATAAACCCCTTTGAAACCAGCCTTTCCCTACAGATGCAACACACACTAAAGATAGGGGGATAAAAGAAGATGGGGGGGATGGGTTGAAAAACATTCCTCTCAGCATTAAGTATTTGTATTGAAGTCTGTTTAATTCTAAGAAGTTAATGTATGTCTCTGAGGCTCCCCTCATAGCATGGACACAAACTTGCCATAGAAACGGACTGCATTTGCATAATAAAAACCAATTACAGAGATCTTCTGGAAGGCACCTCTCATATATGATGGCTAAAATAGTCTAAGGAATTGTGAATGCAGAGGAATCAGTGAGAGGGTAGCTGGGAGAGTCAGTGCTTCTCCTGAGTTTAGCTCGGGCAGCCGCATGCTATGCTCTGTAGCCTACTGGGCTCTTGTAGCTTGACTCCAATCAGTCCTATTTCTAGTTTGTTATGAAATACAGTAAGCATGGTATCTCAGAAGTATTCAAGTTTCTCTCTCTCCTTACTATGAATTTCATCTTTGTCCAGGGTATCTGTCTGAGGCTTCCCCCGCTCACCGGGTTCTCTTTCTCGTTTGTGTTTACACTGTTTGTTTTTACCGTCCTTCTCCCCCTGCTTGTCACTCTTCTCTTCTGGCTTTTCAGGCTCTTCAGATTTCCTTGTGCTTTCATTTTTTTCCCCTTCCACGGCTTTCTGATCCACACAGCCTTCTGGCTCTGGGCATTTATCTAAATCAACCAAAAGTAACCAAGATTTAATTAACCAAACTTGAATTTCCTCTTATCTATCTGTGGAGGTGCTTTGAGGAAAAGGAGGCAATCTTTACTAAGCCTTGAGCTCTCCAAGAGCATTAATCATCAGTGCTTTACTCAGGTTAGGTACAGCACTCAAAGCCATCTACCTTAAAATCTTCACAGTGTCAGGAGCAGATGACTGACAATTTTGCAATTATAGACTCAGAGTAGAAGATCCTGACTAATATTAAGCATATGCTTTATATTTTGTCCACACAGCTCTAGACCAAGTTCTTCACCACTTGCAGAGAAATGCCATACAGACATTTCCCAGACATGCAAGGAGTGAGAGGGAGAAAAACAAAACAACAAGGTTAAATGAAAAGCAAACTGCTACTAAGATTAAGAGACTTGCTCCAGTCTGGAATGAATGAGTTGGTGTTAACTTTTGTACAAGTCACATAAAGTCACTAATGGGGACAGGCTTAAAGCAGGAAGAACACTGATGATAGAAAAGGGAGCTCCTGAAGGAACTGTTTGCATTACACAAATTCAAACTGACAGCCTAGAGTGCAATGAGCACAGTTGTGAACTAGCCCCTTAGGTCTCAATTTTGGGGTGGAATTTCACTTTAACTTTCTGCTATAAGAAGTTTAAGCCTATAAAACTATGTAAAATTACACAAATAGCAACACAAACAAGTTCACTGCATCACCTTAAACGGCAAAGTGAGGGATACAAAAGTGCACTGACTTAAAAGCACCAAGATGATTTACCAGTTTAACTTCATTTTCAGCTGTGCATTATATTATCTGGCATTTTCTTAACCAGTTTCCTTACCAACTCATTAGTTAGTTACAATAAATTAAGGAAATGCTGAGTATTGTCCCTGAAGGAAAGATATGAGTTGAGAAAAGTTCTATATTGTTCATCAAGTTCTTTAAACAGGTAAGAATTACATGCCTCCTACAAAGGCATTAATCAGAGATGACCTTTTCAACTGTCCCTGCTCGAGAAAACACAAGGCAATCAGCACCTCCTTGAACGTTACATGCTCCAGCTCCTAAACAACTTGGTGGCTCTTTCCTAAAATTCCTCTAAGTAACTCTGTCTTTCTCTCAATGAGGATCCCTAAACTGGACAACGCAGTCTGGATAATCTCACAAGTGCTAACTAGAAGGGAGGAATCACTTCCCTTGCACTGATGGCTATACTCTTATTAATAAAGCTCAGGATGTATCTGATCTTCTTAGCTACATGGGCACACTTGGTATCTCATGTTCAACATGTCAACCAGACCTTTACTACAAAGCTGGTTTGCCATCCAGGTTGCAGCCAGTCTGTACTGTCCTGTGGAGTTATTCCATCCCAGACACAGTATTATGCATTTACTTTTGTTGAACTCCATGAGGCTCCTATAAAACCATTTCTCCAGCCTCTTCAGGTTCCCCTGTAAAGCTGCCCTGCACTCCCTGTTCCTTCCAATTTGGTATCTTCCATTACCTTGCTCCCATTCAGGCTGTTAATAAAGGCATTATACAGCATTAAGTCCAGTATCAGGCCCCTGCTACTAATAACTGGTCCCAGTTATGCTTTGTACTGCTGATCATAATCCGTTGGACCCACCAGTTCAGCCGATTTTCTACTCACTTTAGTGTCCACTCAAACAGCCTTTATCTCATCAACTTGGCTATCAGAATACTACACAAACCCATGATAAAGCACTTGCTAAAGTCAAGGTAAATAGCATCCACTGCTCTCTCTTTGCCCACTGATATGTTCATCACAGAAGAAAATCAGACTGGTTAGGCAAGATTTGCTCTTCATAAATCCATGTTCATTTTTCCTATCACCTTACCTTTATGTTCTTGGGAATAGTTTCCGGAAGGATCTACCACTTAACCTTCTTAATCTTATCAGGGACTATCAGCAGAACTAGAAAGAGAGTTGTGGAAGGGACTGTAAGATTGCCCAGTTATTTCTCAACAGCGAACTGTTAGATCAGCTCAGTTACCTGATGCAGCCTCCCCTGCAAAATAAAATCTAGGCTTCACTTAAGCAAAATGTTTTATCTAAGTCATCTAAAAAATGGTAGTATAAACTCATCAAATTGATTTTAAAAATGGCAGTAAAGTAGCAGCCATAAACTCTTCTGTCGCTGGTTTACCTGAGCACCTGAATATTTTGGAGCTTTCAAGCCTTCTCACAACCTTTCGTTTGGGTACTAAGAAATCACAAGTCCCCCTTGTACTGGAAATATGCTAAAGAACACAGAGAACTTATTAAGCATTAAAATAACCAGACAATGGATTTTATTTCTACTAAATTTAGGCTTACACTAAATAAATAGATAATGTTAAAATCCTGTAACTGACTGCTTCGAATTTGCGAGAGTCAAAGGAGCTCTGGTGCAGGATGTGCCCAAACTCCACAGAAGTCAATGAGATGTAGTGGCTGACACCTTACCTGGGTCTTGGGAAATATTCCATTCATCTATAAACATATTACAAGTCCTCCTTTGGCTCTTTCCTCCTCCTTCCTATACAGTCACATTCTAATCTGGTGGGCAGCATTTGCAAAGCTGAAGCAGGTAGCAGACTCCGTAATATCTAGGCAAGCCTCTACCATTCTGAATACCCTCACAGCAAGGCCAAAGGAAAACCTGTTATTCCCTCAGAATGTACCGGAAGGCAAAGCCTCTTAAAAACACCCTGCTGTTATAACCTCTTTTCTGATCAAAATGTGAGCAGTGGACGTCATGTTCACACTGATTTATAGGTATCATCCTGAGATGTGACTGCCTTGTCAGCAGTCTGAGTTGATGAAGCAAAGGACGGTAATGAGATTATTTCTTCATCTGTCATTTTGACTCATTTCACTGTTACCTTGTAAATTTCAGACAGATTTCAAAACACCACCTTTAGCAAGCCTCTATTCTAAACATTAATTATTCTGCATTATTTCCTATTTAAATAGTCACTACATGTTCTTAACTACTCCAGTATCTAAGCACAGACAAAAATAATCCATAAAAGCAGGACTTTTGAACTCATTTTCATTGTTGGTCCAAGGGTGGCATAAATTTTGAAATTGCTTAAAAACCCAAAGTAAACTGACAGAAATTAGTGTCAAACTAGGTAGAAAATAACCCAATTTAGAAAGATGGGAGATCCTCAGTATAAGAAAGATCAACATTTCACAAATGCTATGTTGAGCAATAAGAACTCCTCGAGTGTCTCAAAGAGTGTTGGTTAGAGAGTGGGGGTTTGATGTTGCTTGTTAAGCCCTGCTTTAAAGGCTCCCAGATGGAATAGTGACTCACCTCTAATAACTCTAATAATAGCAGGCCACTGCAAGTTCAAAGGCACCTGCTGATGTTCCCAGTGCATGGCTGCCTCTAACCTTTGCAGCAGCTCAGGTAATGGAAATGTTACGTAGTCACCTCTAAGTGGATCGGTGGGTCTGAAGTTATTTAAAAGAACTCACCATCAGCAGTTGCTGTTTTCTCAGCTTTGGGGTTTCTAGGGCCAAGCCAGTAAGATTCCTGCACAGGGAAATACCAAGGCTGTGGTAGCCCATAGTCCCCTAAAATAAAAATAAGAAGGCAATGCGCACTTCATAAACACATTCCTCAGCAGGCACAAATTCACCTAGGCAAAGTCTGAGCAATGATTATAAACACTTGCAGTCCTAGTGTTGCATATCAGAAGGGTAAACCATCCACCAAGTACCTAACAGAGCAGATTCTGTTTGCAGGTATTTTCTTTCCTTTTGGACAGGAGTAAAATATGCAGAAAATGTGATCTCATTGGCCTTACCTTGTCTGAAATAGAATGTGGTTTAATTACAGAATGTAGCTACTCCTTACATGGGACAATTTGAATCCTCATCAACAGGTCAGCAGCTGCCAAGGAACACCCTGACTGCTTAAGATGGGATTCCAGCTTCACTCAGTGTCGATGCTGAACACTTGACACGAATGAAAAGCTTATTATATTTACACTTACCGCCCTGGGCCTGAATTCACAACTGGCAATGAGAAAAGAGACTCTGGCTGTTATTTCAGCACATAGGAAAACTGACAATAATCTTTTTTTTAAACAGAAATAGACTTTTTTATTCACAGATTAATTCTGCTTTGAAAAGAGAAAAGTACAGTAACATTATCAGCTGTTGTCAGGCCAGAGCAGTGTTAGTGCAAGCCAATACTGCTTTCCTGGATCATATTGATACATAGAATGGCGGGATTTGAGCTGTTATGTTTAAAACATCTGTGAACCCAAATGATACTGGCCTTGTGCTACTTACTCAAAATAAGCTAAGGGAATTTCTGATGGTTGCTGAAAGGTGGTCAGTTTTTCTGTAATGAAGACCACTGTGACAAAAGTGTCTATTTATTTCTGACTAACCAAAAATACCCTGTATTTCAGGCAATCACTTGTAAACAAACACCCTGTCTGCATCCGTAAACAGTTCGTCTTGCACTTGTTATGGACTGGATTACACCTCTTTGAAGGTGGTGGCTAAAACAATTGCTTCTCCTTCAGGATGAAGGAAAACCCCTCCATTATAGAGCAAAAAGCTCAAACATCCAACGGCCCAGTGTGCCAGTGGGTGCCTGGCTGTAGAGAAAGCTTGAGCAGGAGCTGAACCATATGGTTCGAAGGGTTGTCCAGGGAATTCATATAGTAAGCTCAGAGAGTACAGCACTGATTTGGTAGCTCTGCATGTGTGCAATGGAGAAATGCTATGGGAAAGTCCACAGAAACAGAGGAGCAGAAAGCCAGAGAGGAACTGAAGCTAATGAATAGAAGCCCTGAGAGGCATTACTTTTGTGTAAAGTGCTGGCATGAAAAAAAAAAAAACAAACTTGGATCTAAGAGCAAAGAAACTCCTGTTACTGAATTCCTGCCGTGTTCATGGAAATAGTGCATTGTCCATTCTTTTTTAAATAAACAGAGTTGCAACATGGGCTTCTCCAAAGAGGAACTTTGAGGAAAATTACTGCAAATAAGCTTTGAAAACAAGTGTATTAAAATTGCATTAAACTGCTTTGTGAGGACACATTCGTTAAGAAGCGAATAGGCATGAATTTGGTGGAGCATAGTTCACTTCGGTAGGGACACAAAGCAGACTTCAGGTCATATTTTAATTCAAAACAAAATGTCCTCAGACCCATCTAAAACCATTTACAAATCCTTATCTTTTCTTGCCTTGGGTTAACTACCATAAGTGATGTGTGCAGATCAACACCATCTTATCTTATTCATCATTCATTTTCTTTCCTAGCTAGAAACTCTGCAAGATCTCAAATTCTACAGAACCACTCAAGGGAGACAAAAGAAATAAAAGAAAAACCATAGCCATCTGCCAAGAAACACATTCTGGAACTGTGGAACTGTAGTTCATATGTGGGAGTAATAGATTAATGAAAAGCAAGCTCACTTGCTCCTACAGCAGAAGAGTCTGCATTTATTATACCGTAACAATATTCTATAAAAAGGTAACTATTTAAGCTGCAAGAACAAACTGGTTTCTTACAAAGAAAGTTCCCAAACTTTGTAACTGATGATAAAGAAAATCCTTTTGTGAACTTGCACTAGAACCAGGATTCCTATTTAGCAATAAAACCAATCCACACAGGCTCTTTCACAGGTGCCTAAGACACAGTATGAGTCTCAGGAAATAGTACCATCCTTTAAGAAACCGTCTGGCCTAATGCAGCCATTGTATATATGTGAACTAGATCTGTTATTTCTAGAAATGGTTAAAACGCCTCAAAAGAAATGTATATACACAAATTGTCTGTTAGCAAATAGCATTTCTGTAGATTTATTTTCTATTTAAATTTTAAAACAGGACCACAAATTGTATCCTCCTCCTTACTCTTTCCTCATTTTCTATTCATTTCAAGACTAAAACAGGAGAAAGGAAAAAGAGAGAAAAGTGAAAGCCCTTACTAAAGCAGTGGTGCTATACTGGGTACGACTGATAGGCTACAATGTCAAATATCCTTTTTCTGACAAAGAAATATTCAGAGACTGATGAGACTGACACTTTACAACAACTACCACTACTTTGTTTGAATAAGAAACAGACATACCTGGAAAAACGTTATCAAGATACCAAGAAAGTATTGCATAGAGAAAAGCATCAAAAAGCATCATTTTTATGGAAAAAAGAAAGCTATATTCATCTCCTTCCAAGGGACTGGTTCTGATGTTACCCCACTGTAGGCCAAGTCCTTGCTCTTCATAGCGTGACAAGTATTCTGTACCAAAGCCAAACGCTACTTGAGAAAGCAAACTCTGGAACAAAAGAAAAATGACATTCAACTCAGAGGGGTATTTTGTAAAGAAAGCACAAAGAAAGACAACCTTTCAGGACTGGACTTCAAATCATAGAATCACAGAATCAACTAGGTTGGAAAAGACCTTTAGGATCACCAAATCCAGCCATTAAAACTTTATATTAAATTAATTATTCCTTAATGAACTCCCTTTTCCCTAACAAATTATTAGGGAAAAGTGGTTTCACTTTAATGTTGGACTGGGATGTTTAAGCCTCTGAATGGCAGCGATTCTAAGCAGTATTTAGCCTTAATTGAGTTCAGCTTTGGCTGTACTTTCTTTAGCTATCAGGCAACGTTCTCAGCTTGTTTGTTTTCCATTAATGAATCTTTTACAGTGTAGACCTTTGTCAGTCTTGGAGAAACAAAGCATTTCTTGAGTGTATGGGGCAGTGCCACTATGAGTTACAAGGCAGAAAATACATCAGATGCTCAGGAGAAGAAAAACCACAGCCATCCCCTCTCCTCTGGTGTGTCTGCTACCTGCTTCTCACACTATGAACTAATACACCAGTACAGTATCCAAACATTCTGTTCAATGTTGCATTGCAAAAATAGAGCAAGAAGTGATACAGAGCTGTTTTATGGAATATGCATAGTTCAGCCAGGAATGCCTTAGGAAAATGAGGAGTGAAGAGGGATCCCAACTGCAACTCTGTGAGGCATTCCCCTAGTGTGCCAAGTAAAAACTGGTTTCCAGCAATACATTTTTTATTCAATTACATTGTCCTTAAAACCTTTTCTTTTTTTCATCAGCTCCCCCCCACATCCATATCCTGCCCCTTATACCATCCCTTGTAATCAGCTCTTCTTCAGAGACTACCCTTTGAACAACAAATGAAAGACCAAACCTATCAGGAACAGAAAAAAATATTTATCGCTTTTGGCCAGCAAATATCCTTTCTTACACAGATGCTTCCTCCTTCACTTTAGAGTGCTTAAACTGTGTGCTAGTCTCAAGATGTCTTCACAAATGAGAATCAGGCCAAGCCTACTCCTTTCATGACTTAAGGACAGGATCAAGTTTGGCACATGATTGCCTTAACTGGTAGAACTAAAAACGTTATATACTATATCTGCAAAGTATAGCAGTTAAGAAAGTTAACTCGCAGCTATATTTACATTTCATTATAGCTTTTGAGGTGTTTTGTTTTCTTTTTCATTTTTCATTAGATTTCCAAGTGCATAAGAAGACAGGACTTCTCTTTTACCTAGGTTGTTAGAATGCTCACCAAGAATGGGGACTCTAGATTCAAACACCTGCTCCCCTACCTGACCCACTGAGTAACAGAAACTGATGTTGTAATTCCACAGTTCAGTTTCACAAAACAGCAAGAACTTTCCAGCTCCACTGAATTATTAATTATCTTACATATAACGAAGAGAACCAGCAATGAAGCACTGCAAGAACAATGTCTACAACTTCTTAGATGGAAGATACTTCTCAGAGATTTGGCACCTGGGTTCAGATCCTAACTGATAAATAAGATAAATAAGGATATATAAAGCTAAATAAGGAATAAATAGATATATTCAGATAAATTCAGATAAATAAGGAATGTGAATTTGAGGTCTTCTTACCCTTAGATACTACCCTGTTAACTAGGTTGTAGCACATAACTGTCCCCATTTTGTGAACTGCCTTTGTATTTATTAAACACACCACAAGTTAGATTTGCTTTGACTTCTGAGTAAGTGTTCAACACATTTTGCTGATTTCCTAGCATTTAGTAAGTAAAATAAATCTTAATGAACTTTCTAAAAGCCACAAAAATCTCTCTCAGTTGCTAGGCCTGCTAAAGGCTTGCTCACTTTCAATCCCTAATTACTTGAGAGAGATTCAGAGGTCTCTCTTTCTGAACCAAAAAAGCAAAGAGGAAGAAGTGTGCAATTATTTGCTACTCACATATGCACCATGAGAAGGGCAGTTAAAATGTGAAGCCAAAGATACCACATAATCAGTGAAAGGCTTACTGCTAGGATCTTTACTTCAACAGTCATGCGGTCTTGCCAGGCGAAGCAGACAATGTGAGGCAGGTACAAGGTGAAGTAGATGACTCCACTGCAGGCAGCTGCCAGATTTGCTTTGGAAAAGAAGGTGCTGAACAGGAAACACTGCATGATGGTGGCTGTGATGAATGTCAGAAGGAACAGAAAGAAGAGGAGGGGACTGCTATAATGTAGTACTTGTCCATACTGTGAGGAAAAGAAAAATGGAAATATTTAGAAGTTCTGCCACTTTCTGAATTAGAAGAAAAGGTCAGAATTGCAGCTGACATGTAACATGCAGTCAGTAATAAGGCAGCCTTTCTTACCTAACATGACTTCTAACTCTCCCAGGCAGTAATTTCAACACCTGAGCTCATTACAGTAACAAATCCTTCATCTAATTTTACCCCTGCCCTTGAATTGTCACTTAATAGTCACTTAATAGTCACTAGTACAATAAGCTGTGGAGTTCATATTCACATTTGATGACTGAATTAAGATCTTAACTGATGGAAAGCAGACATTCTGTCCCTGCCTTAATAATAAATGATTCCAAGCAAGATGTGTCTGCTTGGAAATTCACACATTTGAAATAAAACTATTTGAACTACCATTATCAATCTTTGTTGACCTCATCTTCTTCTCAGTCCACTTGCTTGATGTGCAGGAAAAACAATGTATGGAACCCTGACAAAAATGTATCTTAAAAAAGCCAAAGCAACTCAGGAAAATGATAAAGCTTCTGCACCTAAATGATACTCAAACTGCAGAAGGGTATCACAGCTGAGGAATCCAAGTGCAGTTTCCCACAGATCCCTGGGTACTAATCAACCCACTGGTGGACTTTTATTGACCTTTCTTCCTTAGAGCTTTTGTAGATCAAATGGTCCCTCTCGAGAAGAGCATGCTCTGCTGTTGTATATATTTACTATCTATTTACTCTTAAAAAACCAATGTTGAGGCCTATTTATTAGGCTCAAGGCTCAAATGGGTTTATAAGGCTATAAATAGGTTTCAATATTGTTGCAACATCCCACTGGGCCTCTGAGACTGACTTCTTTATAAACAGTGATACAACCTTTCATAAGAATGTATTTACAAAGGTGTCTCACACTGGCAAAGTGAAATCCAGGAGAAGTGAATTACAGGTATAAGCACATTCCTCTCTGGCATTAACTACCTCCTGATTTTTAATTAAGCCAGTGTAGCAAATAAAGTAAGCTTTCTCTATCCACCCAAGCCATAATGGAACACAAGGAATGAGAACAACTCATCAGGGCAGGCTGATAAGACAGAGTAGATTGAAGCCTGATGGTGCATTTATGCCAATACCAGTTCCCCATATCAAAAAAGATGCAAGTGCATTCTTCCTTATCAAAATGCTTCACATTTATATAGTTAAATATAGTAGCCAGGAGGAACTTGGGTCTCAGGTAACAGAGAGAAGAGGTAGTCCTTCAAGACAACATCCAAACTGCCCTGAAAAGTTACAAAACACAGCAATTGGAGTCACTGAAGCAAAAAAGGGTTTGTGTTTTAATTTTTTAGGTTTGGTGTGGGGTTTTTTTTTGGTTTTGGTTTATTTTTCAGATTGTCCTGAAACTACTGTCCTTGCAGTCTCTTTTACCATTGAAATGGTGGCATAATTACTAAGTAGGTAAGCATTGAATATTATAAATGAATCACATATGGTGAATTACAAGATTAAAATTGCTCATATTATGATCCATTCTATTTAAAGCAACAATCCTTTCTTACTGCAAGATCTGCCTCTGTCTACAGGAAACACAATATACAGAGTAATCAGCTGCATGTATTGTTCTGTGCAGGATCTTACAATAAATCTTATTAGTGAATTCATCTTTTTGCCTCTGCCAAGTGCTGATGATGGCAGGAGGTCTGCTTAGAAGTATGTGCCTGCTACGTGCTGCTACCAGAACAAGCCACCAGCCATTCACATCTCCCTAGGAGCAGCCACTATTTTTTCTCAACAGCAAACTGGTATCAGCAGTGCAAACTCAGCAGTGAGTTGGAGAGTGGCAATCCTTACCATGATCAGTGCTGTGAGGAGGAATGTGCTCACAGCCATCATGAAGAAGCTGTCTAGGAACCATGTGCACCAAATAACCCCATTAGTTATACCCCTGTTCTTCATAGCCTCTTTCAGACGCATTTCCTTCTCCAGCACTATACTCTTCACAGTCATGGAAACTGAATATATCCAAGCTAGCACCATGAAGATGGGAAAGGCGCGGTTTAAGGTGATCATGAAGCTACCAAAGCAAAAAGGGAGAGATGAATTAAATTTAGATAAATCAGAAATATTGAGATGAGAAGCAAGAATAAAAATGGAGAAAGAATGCATTTATTCAGCATGGCACTGGAAATTCTGTCTAAACATCAATAACATGCTGCTAGTGAACTTCACAAGCCACCTAAATATTAATGAACTAATGGTTGCTGCACTCCCATGAGATAGATAAATGTTACTGCTGTTTTACAAAGGGGTTCTAAGAGTTACTGAAGGCTAAAAAAACATGTGGTGGCTCAGGAAAATAAATCTCTCTTCACAGTGAATTGCCATAATGCTTTTACTATGTTGCAAAAAGACTATTTTAAGACATGCTAATGTTAACAGTTTGGGAGTGTCACTGTCTTTTTAAGCTCCCAAGATTCACTGGAAAAGAATTAAATAAATTAAGCATTAAAAGCATCAGATACTGCCAGCAAGGCTGCTGAAATTCATACACTGATGGCTCTGGGAATGAGATGGGATTGTCCCACATAGTACAGTGCTGGGACAAGCTGCTGCAGGTGGCCCTCCATGGGACAAAGGTGCTGCTCCCTTTCCATCACTCCACCCAGACTCCATGGCGGCTCAGCCCTTGGAGATGCTCCTTGGAGAAGCGCTGCCCCAGGTGTGCTGTTACGGTGAGAAAGATTTTGGGGTGAAAAAACTAAAAACATTTTCTATGGATCTGGGATTGTAATTTTTCAACAGAATTACCTTTAAAACCAAGTGGACTTGATTCTTTCAAGGCCAAAAGCTTAGAGCTGCTAAAAATAAAATGGAGCAAAAAACCGTCAGTTTCCTAAATCTGAGCCCTAGAGAACTACATTTTTGCCATATGCTCTCATAGCTACTCCATTGTTAAAACAAATGGAAAACCTTCACTTTTTCACCAAAAAATTCATGCAAAGCAATCTGTCCTGTGGAAACGAAGCCATGCTTTTGTGGAATGGCCTGGGGTACACTGGGTTATGCCTGTTGGTGGATGCACGTAACCCAGCACTAGACCATGCACAACAATACATGTTTACCATTAGGATGCACTAGTTTCACCTAAGCAGGCTCTCTGCAGGGGCCATCACTGGGTTTGGGTTTGAGCCCTGAGCTGTGTGTGACTGCTGCAGGCTGCAAAGAACTTTTGCACAGATGGGGTTTCTGCCCCTGAAGTATTCCCAAAGCAGGCTTGCCAGGGAGATATCTTGTCAGACTAACAGGTCATGACTTATGCAAATGACAGGTCAAATCATGTACGTCTGCATTATCTGAAGTCCCAGCATTTGCCTGCAAAGAACACACAGAACTAGGAAATAATGCCTATAGTGCCTTTTCTTTTTGATGAAATGCATACCAAAACACTTGCAGGAGCACAGACTGCAGCACTGGAATAAGCACACTGTTAACAGGTGAGAGGCACCACTTCATCAAATCTGGAGCACATGTGCTGGTTCAGGTAGTACTAATGGGGGTCACAGCATCCACACCCCTCTGCCTCCATGGAATCATAAAATCTCCACACCCAGGAGCACATTCTCTTTTTTGTTACAGAGCAACAAACTTCCTCTTTCTCCTTCAGCTTCTTTATTCTACTCTTCACCAGGGAAAGAAACTTCTGGTGCCTACAATAACAAACTGCATCCACAGTCCTGGAATCCTTTGGTAGAATCACGTGAAACTTAAAATAAGACCCAGTCAATATGCATAAAAACCACAGTCAGGAATTAGAGAGAAGGTTAGAGAACATCAGGTTACTGTTAAAAACTATAGCATCTGCAAGGGAAGGAAAAGGACTGATGTTAACAGAAACCAATGCCACATAGCCTGTTTGCTTGCAGATAACAGTCATGTAGTCATAATTGAAATCCTGTTTAGGGATGTGGTTAGGATTTTGGAAAGAAAGAGTTTCAAGAGCCTAAATTGTCTTGGGATTCTGCAAGGGTTGTAGGCATCTTCAAGGACCAAAACCTACAGCTTTGGGGATTGCTGTATCTATATATGATTAAGTCTTGGCTTAGGGTTTGGTAATATAGTTGAAGTGACTAGGTTGTTTGATTCTTCAAGACTTACAGAGACAGCAAGAGAGGTAAAAATTCCACTGAGACACACACTTTCTTTTCAATTTTTCTTTAGGAAATTATTCTTTGGGTATAAAGAAAAGTGGGGTTTAGAAAAGCAGCTAGGAGAAAGCAGCTTACTACACTTCAATGGGTCCTGCACAGTTAACTGAAGGATGTGGTGTTTATTTTAACATGGGTCAGTGCTTTGTGTTCAGTTTTGCTCAGTTTTGCTACAGGCACTGATCATATGCTACAGCATGAAGCTTAGTTTTAGTTAGATAAAACCTTTTTAAAAGCTCACAGTTTTGCTGGGTCCTGTGTAATCCCAGGGGGAGTTCCAGGGCTGACATTGCTAGGGATCAAAGCCTTATAGTTGGGGTGCCATGCTGACAACAGACTCTGGGCTGCAATCAGTGTGAAAGTTCAGGTTAGGCTATTATTAGTTTGGAAAAGGAAAGCCAGAAAGCCCCAGATTATTTTATTTTGTGTGATATACAAAATTGGAAGAAAACCACTGCTTGCAAGGGGCAGTGTTTAGTGTTCATTTTAGGTCTGGACACTGGTTGCCTTGGCACAACACAGCCCAAGATTGGGATTAGGGCTAGTAACTTGGCAAAGGCTGCTTCTGGAGTCTGGGTTAAGACAGGAAAAGGAAAAGAACAAATTCATTCAGTTATGTCTCAGTTATTGCTTTTGCATATGTACCTTAGGACTATGGTTATAACTGGTGCTTGAGAGTCTTAAAACACCCAGTAATTCAAGTATTCATAAGAATTAAGACAGCTTTTACTCACACATCATCCACAAAACACGGATATGGCATTTGCTGCAGATAAATTCCTATCAGCACTTCAGCGTTGGTCTGGGTTTTTATGATCCCATGCTCAATCATGTCTTGGAGATACGCAAAACCTCCCCAGATATAACGTAAATCATCCACAGGATCAGCTCTTGGACCAGGATCCCAGTATCTCAAATGAAAATTCATAGGGAAATCACTTGGGTAAGCAGTGGCTTTAGGGGAGGGGTAGAAGGGAAATGAATAGATACATAAAAATCCTACTACTGAAACTGTAGGAGCACTGCCTGCAGTTGTCTTTTCTAGATTTTGGTCTGTCAGACGATGCTGCTTGAGAAAGTTTCTGACCTGGAAAGGTTCCTTTCCTTTAATTTGCTCTACACTGACACAGAATAGCAATTTTGGCCAAAAATGCACACTAATCATGTAACAGAGTAACTGTTCTAGAATAGAAATAACTGTATTTGGAGTACAGTATCCTTGGAGATTAAACTGCAACAACTGGATTGCAGCTACCAGACACCATTATATTCCTCTATGTAAACAAACCTGAGAAAGTATTTCTACCCCTTTGAGTAAGTCCATTTGAGGGGGAACAGTACAGAAGTTCTGCTGTCCAGGTGGAGAACAGCTGGGTCACAATCCACATAGGACTTCCTTGTCTGCCTCTCCCATTGATGGAGCCCAGTGAAAACTTCAGGTCACTGAAGAGATTCTGAGCAGTCGTTCCCTTTGCCATGTACCCATGCACCTACCCACTGCCTGATCTGCCAGAAGAGTGATACTACTTCTGGTACTGTTACCACCTGGTAACCGGAGATGGCATTGCATTTACGTACTAACTATTCATGAATACAGTTGGATTTCATGCACATATAAAATGCAGGTTTTAATGTCCTTACGTCTCTCATATTCATTCTATGGCAGGCAAGAACTGAGAAGGAACCAACACTTACCTGTCTTTGATTTTGTTTGTTTTCTGCACTGCATCTATGTCCATCCGGATCTTGTATTTCACATGTGGTGGAAGACTGCTGGCTGTAGGCTCTATGTCTGGAAAAACCACACTAGCCCAGAATCTGTTTTCCTCCAGCAGATGAAGGGCTTGATGAGTCAGTTGAGTTTCATTGGGATAACCTTCAAATTTATCCAAGGTCAAACACTACAAATAATCACAAAGATAAAAATCACATCAGAATAGACTAGCAAGAGGTATACATTAATGCCAACAGCAATGGCTGAAAACAGAAAAGGGAGCTAGGTTCATTTGAAATATCTGCTATTTTCAACTTTAAAAGCTTATGCTGAAACTATTCAAAGACTCTCACCTCCCTCCTGAAACCTTGCCCAGTCTTAGTCTAATTCTTACAACAAATTCAAACCACAGCATTACCAATACAAGCTCAGAAACACTGTTCTCCCTAAAAAGAACTCTAAACCTCAGATTTAGCATTGCTGTGGTCAATGTGAGTGGACGGAATCATTTTGAAAGTAGCTTATTCCTCCAAGCTCAAGAAATGTCCATTCTGATGAGCAAGAAATCAAGCAAGGGTGGCCACTAAAGCAGGAGCTGCTGTTTCAATCTAGGTATGACAGGGCAGATTTGATGTATCCATGCAGAATGTATAGCCAGTAGTAGGTTCAGCCAAAACCTATGCTGCCACATTCACTAATTAGGTAGAATGAAATAATATTTCACAATATATTTATGCCACTGCACTCAGCCAGCCATGGATGCATGAACTCTGCCACTTGGACTATACTTTGAAGATTCTCTCAAAAACACAAATATCTGAATTGGAAGGGCTAAAGCTGTGGCAAAGATGAGATCCCACCATCGGGAACAGACTTCAGAATCTGCATCCAGGAGATAAATTAACTCAGCTATAAAATAAATCTCACCACAAGAGCTTTTAGCAGTCCAGCTGAACCAGAACACTATCCTTTTTGAAGCATGGGGACTTCTTTTCAGCCTAGGAAGTACCTGAGTGTATATCACAGAGCTAAAGGGTGACTGATCCATAAGAAAATCACATCAGGCATAGACTTCAGTTGAAAAGCACTGGGAAAGTCAGAGCATAAATTCAAATCTTGGGTATTTAGGCATTTATTCCTATTTAATGCCACTCAACTAGTCAATTGATTTTACTGACAATATTGTGTCCCGACTGAATTCTGGTATGCGATTAACCTGCTGGCTTAAGTTAACATGCGTTGGCTATCTCAATAACAAAACATAGTTTCCACTGCACAGCAAACTGTTGTCTTTTAGTCTCTGTCATTATTACAAAATGTATTATCAGCCCATATACAAAACACCAAGTCAAGGAAATCTAATGTCCCCCCATTTAATCCTACTTAACAGGCACTGTAAGACAAAAGGACTGTGAACAAACTCTATCATTAGTTAGCTGTAAAATTACAGACTTATGTTTGTCTATTCAGCTTCTGCCCTTTAGAACTGGCAAGATATTACTGGAGCGCAGAAGCGTGCAATCCCCAGATGGACCGGGAAGATACTTACTTCTCCTAACCCTTGCTTCATAAAATTCAGGAGGCTAACCTGGTTGATCTGATCTTCTTGATTATCTCTTGCAGGTCAATAACCAAAACTACTCAACATGAAAATACTCATACAGGCAACCTGCTATTCAATGGGAAGACATCTTAAACACTCCTTTATTTAACCTTTCCCTGTGAAAAATCATGCTCTATTTCCTTTAAAACTTGAAGTATCACAGTTTAATGGGACCTATAGAAAAATGTATTTTTAACTGGCAGCAAAATGGAACAGCTTAAATTGACAGTTTAACTATTTTGTAGCTTTACGTTTCCTGATCTGCAAATGTTCATTCTCCTAGTTTGCTTTACAAGATTAAACTACATAGATTATTTTATCAGAAAGCAAAATAAAGTAGAAAAGCTTCCTGACTTGCATACCAGAAGAGAAATCAAATTAGACTGAAGGGTCAGGTTGTATTAATTATTTTTATCCTACCCTATGTTTATCCTACATAGTTGGAGGTTCTGTAACTGAGTTTAGTTCTTGCCAAAGTGTGTTTCCCAGCAAAGTCCTTCTGTGGAACTGTGTCTCTGCAGTGCCTGGAAGACTATTTGCTGTTTCTTTGTTGTGAGGAATGTTATTTTCAAGGTACTTGTGGCAGCTGCAGAACTCATGTAGTTCTCCTGGGGAATCTGTGGGAGTGACACTGGCAAAGTACTGACAGACAACTGATGTTAAGATTTTCACTGCAGAACAGACAGTTTTGGGACTGTGCTGAGGAGCAATATAGGCCATCCAGACATCCAGTTGAGGAAGCAGCAAGCTTTTGAAACATAAACCACAAATGCTTGTAGATCTTCTGTGAGAGGAGTGAAACCAAAGCTTGTATAAGAACATAGGCTATGACATCAGTGTTGTAATAACTCACATAATTTGAAAGTGAAAAGAGATTTTACATTGTAATCTACTAGCCAAAAGCTAGAATTTCTTTCTCTTAACATTAGCTGTATTCAAAACAAAAGGTGTCTGCTCTAACTTTGGTTTTTTTTCAGTGAACTGCAATTCAATTTTGAAGGCATTTATGTGCCTTCATAAACTTCACCATATCAAAATTCATTCAGCAACCACTTGGGGAAATTTATGTTGTATTTTCTCCTGGTAACTATTTAACAATTTAAGATGGTTCAGTGAAGATAGGAAAACCAAAACTGAAATACTAAGAACAGGCTTGGAAAAGAAACCAGAAAATAAGAAGTATAAAGAGGTGACTAGGTATGTCTCACAACAGCTTAGGTCTTCTGTGGCCTAAAGTAATCTAAGGGAAGAACAAGAAATTCTTTGGGTAGTGAGGATGAGCAGCCACTGCATAACCTGTGGGCTTCTCAGCTGCACTACAGCTTGCAGCAGAGATGTGGAGTCTCCAAAGATAGTTGCTGACAGCACTCCTCTGCTCATTGCATACTATAGCAAGGAGTAGGGTGTCCCTGAAAGTGACATTTGTTCCCAGTGTGCTTGGCACAGTGTGAAAACATTCTCAATTGTTAACATCTCAGTGTAAGCAGCATTCTTAAAAGAGTAAGCTCATTACAAAGAACTTTAGGACACAAAGATCTACTACCAGGTACAGTAACTGCCCTGATGTTGTGGATGTTCCAGTATTAACTTGCTGCAAGCAATATATTCACTCAGATTGAGCAGGAAGTAATTCTGCTAACATGAAGTAAAAAGATGATCAGAAGAACCAGCAGAGCTTTCTGCAAAAGCTTTATTGTTCCATCTTGTAATAGCTATATGAAGGCAGATAAACTCTCAGTTCTTGCCTTCTTGTAGGGGATGGTCTTTCAGACTGAACTCCATTGGAAGTGGGAGAGCTAGGCTTGGTCCTGTTGCCTACAACTAGTACCAATTTTCTCTGTGAGCTTGAGGCTTAGCTTATTTAACAATTCAATAATTAAATACTTACATTTCTTTCAGAGATGCTTGTAAAATATAATTAATCTCAATAAAAACCTTGACTCTCATATGGCAGATGCTAAGTGTTGAGTTCCCAAGTATTAATATTACTGCCAACAGCAATAGTTTTTTTAACACTGAGTTAAAACCGCAACATTGCAGTGTCCTCAAGTTTTGCCTGGGCTCAGAAGTTTACAAAGAGCTGGCATTTCATTTACCTAAATTAGCAGGAATCCACTCTATCTCAGGTCTAGTTCCAACACATCGTTACCTGCAGTTGGAAATATACAGGATAAAAAAAAAAACCAAAGCCTAAACCAAAAGAGCTCACAGAGTAATGAATCTGATGAACTCATTGGTAGAATTGCCCACATCAGAGAAACTTCTTATTCAAAGTATCTTCCACGTATTTTTACAATGGCTTGATATTTTCACTTAGAATTTTAGCATTTTTTAATTAATGTAATGAAACTTCACCTCTCTTTCTGCACTGTGGCTCTCAGAAAGCCTCATATAGCCACACTACAAAACACAGCATCCTAGAGAAAGGGAGTATGGACCCCAGGAAAGGCACACAGACATCTCTTGGAAGTAGCTACAGAACAAGTAGAAACTCCCTTACTGGTTTCAAAGGAATTTTGATCAGGTGCTTAAAAACCCGGAGGGGGATTTACCAAAGAATCATTAGCTTCTTTGGCCCTGAGCTTACTAAAATTAGCGGCCTGTCAGTTATTAGTACTTACAAATATCGTTTCCTTGAGGTTTTGCATTCACTTTCTACCTCAGCACCAAAGTGTATTCACACACTCAACTAACACTCTGAATATAGAGTTTGGGGTTCAAACCCAAAATTCTTCAAAACATTCAAATGAAACAAATAAAGATGTCTTATGATTTTAACTTTGTCTGTTGCCACAGACCTTAAGTACTGCCTTAAGTACTGTACAAGCATTCCCAGCAGTGGGAAGGCTGCCCTTACCTCTAGATACTGACTGAGTAAACGCAGAGCTCGGTCCGCAGCACTGAAGATGTTCCGCCAGTCAAAGTCTGCCATTCCCTTCTCTCGGCTTTCTGGGGGCCCGTTGTGGAGAAAGTTGATTATGTGTTCAGCAGTTAAGCCTTCAGCACCCAGCTGTCTGTTCAAGAAGTCCCTCACTGTAGGGTGCTTCAGAGAGTCCTGAGGAAACATATCAAGACAGCTTTACTACAATAGCCTTCCTTGTATGCCCTGTTTTGCTAGAAAAGTTTCCATTTCCACAGCTCTTTCTGAGCCATGAAGTAGTACAAAAGGTTGTGCTAAAGAATTAATTTCCTAAATCAGCAACTGCATAGCTGGAGGGGAGACCTGAAGAATGGATGAAAATAAATCTAACTTTGACTATTTTCTGCATTGTTTCCTTATAAACAAGAGGATAAATGTAATAAATGTCTAATCTAAAATAGAAGAGTGTGGAAAACCACATATTTTCTCTAGTATGAACTGCTTTATAAACTTCAACTTCAGATATTACTTGCAGCTGATCAAAGTCAGAGATAAGAGATATGGAAATAGGTAATTTCCTAAGGTAGTAAATTGCTGAGGCCAGCAAAAACATGGTCCTACTGGCTTCTTTGCCTGTGCAGAACACAAGATCAAGTTGTCTGTTCTTGAAAGACATTCTGGAGAGACAGAGAAGCAGCAATTGCTGCCTTTATTAAGAAGTCATTAGCCAGATTCTGAAGTGTCCAGATCTGAGGTTTTGTCACAGAGATGCTGTAACGCCTTCAAAAGAAGCCCTGTAACCAGTCCAACAGCCTTAAAGGCCACAGGTTCCTTGCTGCAAAGGCTGTACTTCCAGCCAAATCCCACCAATTAATTCTCTTCCCCCTTAGGAAAAATCAAGGATGGTGACAGGCTGCTCTTACTGAGGATCCCTGCTAAGTTATAACATACACGGATCATATTCATTTGCAGGCTGTTTTGAAAGAAGTACCACAGCTGAGGTCCCACTTCTTCCCAAGCTTTGGTCAACAGTCTGAGGCGTTCAAGTTCCTCAAAAGTGGAGTTTGCCTGAGGAATAAAACAGCAGAAAAGAGTGCTAGAAAGCTGAGAAGATAAACGGAATTTGTGAAGCAGCCATTCAGTGACAAAGAAACCTGCGTCTGACAAATGCTGCAGTTTTTACTTTCATACTTGCTAAACTCATTAAAATAGAAGAAAAGTTAATAATCCTTGGAAAAGAATTTGTAAAATCCAACTGGAATCAAAGTCACTTAGGATAAACTTGTATTTTATATGTAATGAAAAAAACAAGTGCACATTAACCCCAGATAACTTCAATTCCTTTAAATACTCAGGTTTTAGGTAGACTGTTTCTCTCCTTCAAGAACTAAAAAGATGATGATGTGAGTAGATGAATAAATGAGAGGCAGCTGTAGAAGACAGGTACTCTCATAGTTAAGATATTATTATATGGGCTGCTGTAAATCTGATGTTTTCCTGTGTGAACTACAACCAGCAGTTCTGTGCCTTACATAGCTGCTGAGAGGTGGCCAAAACCTAGGTCATATGTGACCTTGATTTAATTAATTGGATTAATTTCACCCAAATTCAGGCACTTAACTGAAATATCCAGGCTCCATCCTATTTTCATGAAGTGACAATTATTTATGATCTGAACATAATAATACTAAACCACGATGCTGCTATTGGTTTGTCATCTCTCGGTGTTAGGCCTCAATGAGTCTATGGAAGTCTTGTAACTGCCCAATTTAAATACTTACTGATACAGAGCTGCTGAAGTTCCTCCCTCTGTAAAATATATATAAACATTACTATTTCTACTGGTGTAAGTGTGAAATCATGCCAACAACAAACAATTTAAGCTGAAAAAAGCAGGTAGTGTAGGCCAAGATTGTGAGTGAAGATCTGACTCCTGGACCAACAGAACAAATGGAGTTCTGAGAAGAAAATCTGAATAGGTTGATGTAGCCAGGTCACTGTTTTTCACAGGATGTTTCTTAGGGTGCAATTTGCTGGAAATAAACAGGTTTGTATTTCAGAAGTGCTTACATTTTTTACGATTTGCCGTACAGAAGGTGAATCAGGAGCAAAGAGGATTTTTCCCATCAGCAGGGGCTTCACAGCACTCCAGGCTATTCTGGTTAAAGGGTTTGATTCCAAATTCTGGATCAATGCATTACAAAAGGGTGCTAAAGACAAAAAGAAAGGCAGTCTTTATGCAACCTTACTCAAATCCTATCATACAAAACATCCTGCAGGGCTTTTTACTGGCAATATGGTCAGTTTAAAGCATTTTGAAGCTGAATGGCTTAAGCACATTTGCAGTGTAGAAGTACAGTGTCTGACCAGATGGAAAAGACTATTAAGTAATTGTTGGAATTGTAAAGTAGACAACATAGAAATTAGAAGAGCAAACAAATAAACCTAACCATTTGAAAGTTGCTGTTACTTATAAGATATTTCAAATGGAAGGAAATCAGATAGTTCAGATCTCACTGAAAAATTCTGAAACTGCTTTTCTCCTAATCACTTAGCTGCTTTGAATTGTAGTTGATACTGACACAAAGCTATTTTTTCTCCTGTTAGTGGTTAATTCTTACACAGTGTAAACTATTGGACTGGAGATCCAGCAGGCTTGAATGTTGAACTCTGGAACAATTCAGAATTGGATCCTACAATGATTTAGAACTAAACATTTTAATGTAAACATTTCTATCTTTCTCCTGCACTATGAAGTAATTAGTCTACTTGGATAGCATCCAACTCTATTGTTCCCTGGCTGAAGAAATGAAGTACTGAGCCCTTTACAGGTCTTCTGAAGATTCAGACATAAATAGCTCCAAGTATTAATACAAACAGTGAAAGGTAGGAATCTCTCATCGGGCAAAGTGCTTACCTGTACTCTGCAATCATGCAATCATACCTATGACAGCAGAATAGGCAGAGAAATCTACTGCCAGCTATAATATGGTTGTTAGTACAGAAAAAAATTGCTGGTGTAGAAAAAAACTGAATGGCAAACAGAAGGGAACATAATAAAACTATAAAATAATGAGTTGTAGAAAAGATAAAATAGGTTCCTCTTTCCATTCTCTCCTGTTACAATAGCAAGAAGATAAGTGAGGAAATCAAAGCAACAAAAACTAGTAAATTGAAATACTTCTATGCAAGAATTGTGCTGCAGAAGCTTACTGCTATAAAAAATATGTATGTTTATGCAGGAAGAGAACAGCTGCCATGTATCACATCTTGGAGAAAAGTAATTCCAGAATGCAGCACTACATTTTCCAGAACCTTCTTCAGAAACAGTTCTTCCTGATATCAGTAGCATATATTAGAAGACAGAGGGACTTATGCCTTAATGATGATGGTTGACTATGTTTATCCCTTCATATTGAAACAAACGCACATCTCTGTTCTTAATTCCTGAGCTTCTCTGCTTCCAGCTATGAAATAAGCAGTAAGTAAAATAATTTCAGCTGTCTCTAATTTCTTGAATTAACTGCTTAGAAGTGTTATTTTATAAAAGCAACAGTGGTATTCTACCAGAAGTCGTACCTGTCTACAGTCTCTGTAATGGTTTGCTTGAAAAACTTACTGGTTGTGTTATCATAAAGATAACTGGATTTCTTCCTTGTTGAGTCAATCCCCAGGAAAGCTTTATAGTTATTATCTTCATACCAGTTGAATGAAAGCACTCTGGATCCACCTCCTTCTGGGTAGCCACAGAAAAGATCAGACAGGGAGCTCACCAAGTGGCCTAAGGATTCTGGCCTTCCATCTTGTACAAATGCTTGCAGAAACACCAGAAGGTCCTGAACACTTGGCTTCCTGGCTAGCTGCAGCAAGACAAGGCTTTGTTAATCACTGCCCTCAAAGGAGGAACTGGTGAGCTCTCAGCTGTAGCCACACTGCTAAAGCATGCAGTCACAACCTCATCCTTTTATCTCCTCTGTTCTGGTCATAGGCACCATTTTCAGTTCTTGTTCTCTCATGTCTTTTCTGAAGAAAAGGTTATAGAATCATAATTGCCAATGCTTCCTTTTACATTTATTTTCTAATGAGAGAAGAATTAATTTCTAAGGAATCGGCTCTTTCCAAACAAGTCGACTTACTTTCTGATAAAGCAGGTAACTGGAACATGAAAAGGAGCATTGTGTGCTACCTAGAAAAGTGACACCATTTTTAACAGACAACTTACCTTTTGCACTGCCTGGGTGACACTAGACATCATCCTTCCCCAGGCCTTCAGGTCAGCACCTGGAGTGTTTCTGTTCAGAACAGTGGGAAGCTGTAAATACATCAGAAACACAGATGAGTTTTGTATAGTCCCTACATGACAACAGCTATTACAGTGAGAGAAGAAAATCCAAATGGCATCTCTTTAGCTGAAATACTCTGAGTTATTTGGAACAGTGTCTTGTAAGCCTGTCTCGTGGGGCCACAAATCCAGTACCCATGTGCAGACTCACACAGCAGCATGTGTAAGTGTTCTTACCAATATAAAGCTGAAACAGTCACAGGCCACTGAAAATATGAGCTTGGCATTTGTTCTGCTTATTTAAGCCCACCATTCCAAAAGGTGCAAAAATAGAGGATGAATGAGGGAACTGGGATTTCTGAGAAGCTGCTTCTCACAGAGGCTACTTTTGGTAACCTGTGAATTCAGCTAAGGTTATGATACAGAAGACTCATTTACCATGACAGTAAATAACAGGTAGTACTTTACACTTGAGAGATTTCCCGAGTTTGGAGGCAGCCTGGTCCTCACTGTCCTAAAAAGACTTCCCCAAAATGATGTAGCTACACACCCTGCTGATTGCCTGACATTCCTTTCAGTCAGTAGGTGGTTAAGAAAGCAAGAGACAGCTGCATTGTACCTGGCAGGAAATCACAAAGGCAAGAGTTTTTATGTTAGCAAGTTCTGATCTGTCACTTGCAGTTCAGGCAGGAAATACATACACAGTGCTTCAAATACACTTTTCCTTAGGGGAACTAGTTTCTGGAAAGATTATACAGGATTCTTGGAGCATTTGCCTTAACTTGGCTTTTTTGCAACTGTAAACAACAGGTACTGTGAACAATTTGAAGCAAACCAGAGAAAAGCCCAGGATAAACATGGAATTAAGAACTTGTTTCATGTAGCTAGAGAAAAATAAAGGAGAAATAGGGGTAATATTACCCATTTGTTCCTAAATACTACTTCTTGCAAGAGGCATTCAGTATGAATCAGATCTTACTAGAAACATCCTAAAATGACTCAGTATGTACTCAGCTAGTTGATGCTCTCTAGAAGCATAAGACAGGATCAGCGGACACTATACACAAACTACACTCTCATCTGACCTAAATACCAGAGCATACAGTTGGGAATGTTTATTGATCCTAAGCACAGAGGAGGATGAAAGTTTTCCCAAAAATATTTATCCAACTATCTTCATATTCACTGCAAATGAATGTGGTGTCATAAAAAAAATGAAGAGCATAATTCTTGAAGAGCTTCTTTCCAGCAACAGAAGGCCCAGTTCTGGAATCCACAGTCAGCTAAAAGAAGTCCTACTCAAACAAAACCAAATCGGGTATGTGATTGGTTATACTATACTGCTGGAGCCTGAAGACCATGAAGTACAGTGACTGACAGTGTAAGAGTGCAGAAAATTACCTGGGTCTTCAATACACAGGTACTTCTAGAAGTTTTAAAGCTAACATAGAAGTTTCAAACAGTTCAATGAAGATTCATTCTGCATATGTAACTGAGTGTAGATCTACACTCTGTTTGATTATGTATCAAGCATATGTGGTGATACGGATCAAAGCAGCTGTTTCAGCAACATGTGTCTATGCTTGGTGATAAGAACTGCTTATCTCTACCCAAAATCACAATGAGGTATTACAGAATTCTATTTTAATTTATTTATAAGGTTTAAAGGACTTCAAACAAAGCTGAAAGAGGCAGGTTCAAGAACAGCACTGCTCCAGAAAGAGGCTCATTTTCCTTGTGGTGGCTGAGTCAGACAGTAACGTGTGGGCTTTATTTTTCTGTCTCTGCTATCCAAACTGTGCTTTAATTCCTGTAAAAAGCCCTAGAGGGTATACATGAGCACAGGAAGGGTTTGAGTGGATGTTTATGCACATACCTGAATATGTTCAAGTATCACAAATTCAAAAAGAAACATTAATTTCAAAGTGTTGGGGAAGCATTAGTGCATTAGTGCATCAAGAAGTGCTTAAGCACAGTCTACCTTTTAGGTGAAAAGGAGTAACTGAGATAGATTTTGATTTAAAAGGAGGACTTCTGCCTTGAAAAAACACAGAATTATATTAAAATTATTATTTAGCAACTATAATGACGGGAGTGTGGGAAAGCTTTTACCAACTTGAGGTCTTACTGCGCTGGACATCATGAAAAGATAAACCCTCTTCTCCACATTAAATGGAGATACTCAGGGAAAGTCTTGGCAGCCAGATCCTGTAGTAACAGACCAGACCATAAGCCTGCATCTGAACACGCCGTCTTTCACAACTCCAGGTTTTTGGTTCAGGTTTATGTTTCTATCTCCCATGTGAGTCTATATTTTCTTTAAACACAGACAACTGCTTCATCAAATTTCATCTTTCCATTTTATTTGACATGGCAGCAAAATCATACGTTAGCAGCTTAATTTGAAATCTGGGCAGTGCAGTGTGCATCTTCACATGAAGTCCTTAAAGTCTGAAAACCTGCCTTAGAAGTACTTTAGCATTAATTCCCTGCTACTTCCAGTGAGCATCAGATACATGAAAACATCTGAGTGTATTTGCAGAAATGGAAACCAGCAGCTTTCAAAAGCTGACTGCAGACTCTTATCAGGATTGGCAAAATCACACAGGCACAATGAATGACTGCCAATGCTACAGTAATCTAACAGTAATTTGGCTGGCGAGTCAACTAAAGTTTCTGGCATAGCCTGTTCCCAGTTCTGAGCAACTCAAAGCTGAGTAAAATCCATGTTAAATTCATCATGATGTTACACTGCTGTGGCAGAAAACTCCAGTAAATAGTTTCTCTATAACTTTAGCAGCTGCTCATATATCCTGCCTGCTGTATACACCCAACTGATACTGTGAGGGTCCCATGACATTCAGTTACAAGGTGCAAAACAGCAAATTCGATTTAATGTTGAAAATGTGAAGTCATGATCATGGGCAAACAAACAGAAAAGATGTATACACAGTGATGTCTTCTAAGGATCATGAGGAAAGAGACGTTGGAGTCTTTATGAATAGTTCTGTGAAAGCACAAGCTCAGTGTGCAGAATACAAATAGGGTATTCGAAAAATATTCGGCAAAGGACAGAGAGCAAAAGTAAACACCCCACCCCAGTATGCAATTATATGTATATCTCAACATATTAATGTTATCCATTTTAAATTTATATAAATACAAATAAGAAAATATGTATCTATAAATGGCACAGTATCTCTGTACTGAACCAAAGATGCAGTTGTAGTTAATTTATGGCAAGAAGGTCACAGCAGAAACAGGAACAGCACAAAGGGCAACGAAGATGAACAGAAGTGAGGAAAAGCTTCTATAGACAAATCAATGCAAACCAGTACAACTAGTCTGGTTGGGTTTTTTAGTTGGGTGGGTTGGTTTTTTTGTTGTTGTTGAGTTTAGTTTGCTTTGGGGGGGTTTTTGGAGTGGTGTTTTTTGTAAAGGCTCATATGGCAATCTCAGCTCAACTGCACCATGGCTTTAACTCCAGCACTGAATTCTGCCATGTGGGGTAGAACAAAGACAGAATGGGTTGGGTGGGTATATTCAGAACCCTTAGTAAGGTCCCTGTAGTTCTTGCCACACACTGTTTTGCTACACAGATTGGAAAGCCCAGATAATTGTTCCACACACACTCTGACTTTGAAATTGCATTTGAATATTTTAGTTCTGTGGTACTGTGAATGCCATGTTTCATCCCAAAGCATACTCAGAAGCGCCTAGTGTCCTGCTGACAGTAGTTTAATAATCACACATCCTTAACCTTACATTGGCAGGGGTAAATACACAAAGACCACTTGGAACATTGGTGGTGTATTACAAAGAAAATTCTTGAAGGGCAACGAAATATCAGCCAAAAGAAATGACAACAAAAGGCAGGATGATTGTGTTAACACTTACCAGCTGAAACAGCTTGAAGAAATCAACATTTGCATACAAGGCATCTTCCACTCTCTGCAGACTTTCCTGGGACAGGGCACACATGGCCTTGTGCACCAAAGGGAGGCCTCTTCTACTGCTAAAGATAATAAAGCGGTCCAGGAGCATCTGACTGCAAGCAATGTCCTTCAGAGTCAAGTTAGGGACACCGGAGGCGAACTGCAACCAGAAATAATGGTTCATTTACTGTTGTGAAACTCCATACTGCTCAGGAACAATTAAAGATTTATCAAAAGTGGACACCTTGATATCAGACCCTCCTGATATTTTCATGAATGGCAGAAGGATATGGTCAGCTAAAGCATCAACTCTTGAACCACCTTCACTTGATGTTATGCTAGACCACTTTGGCTTCATATTCTTCCTCTTCTCATTAGTGATTCTTGCTTTCATGGCAAAAGTTCTTGTGAGTATTCCCTTTATTATCTAAGCACAACTGATGACATCCCACCCATCTTTGTGGTTAAGGAGGGATAGCTATGGCTTGCTTGAAAGTATTTCCCCAGACCCAACCAAGCATGCCACATCATTCTACCTTTTGTGTTTAGATAGTTATATTTTTTGCTGTCAGTTGCTCTAAGAGAGTAAGGCCAATTCCACTGACTCTTCAGCTCCATTTCCCACTTATGACTATTCCACCCCAACTCTTCCCTACAGCCATTACTCACTGTCACTGTGCACAGGCATACACCCAGGCTTTACAACACCTTTTTACATTAAACCACATCCACCTATTGATTATTGCTTCTAATAGAAACATGGCATAGAAAAAAAAAAACACAACAATTATTATTATCTTTGGTGTTCAACCACTGGAACAGATAAGTTTATAGTTAAACCAATGTAAATGCATAATAACCAATAGTTAAACCAATGTAAATGCATAATACCTCCACAGAAATCAGTAAGAGTTACCTACGATTTACACTGCTGTAATGGAATGCTCTTGGTAGTCTATAGTTCAGTTCTGCTTGCTTTATAATGCACAGAATACATGGCAATATAATAAAAGTAGCACTGAAAATTGCATATAAGCTCATGATCCCATGCTCTGTCCACCTCATTTCACAGTATGAATTACAAGGAAAAGACCTCAGAACAGTGTGATGACTGTAAATCCCTCCTGTGCTTGAGATGAATGCAGGCTTTCAGACAAACAAGCACTATGCACTGACACACTATCATTAGGCTAAATGAATTTCATAAGCTGCACAGAAAAAGAAATTGTCAAAATCAGCTCAGAATATAACTGTCTTTAGAAAAATAATCTGCTGAGCATGCCAGTCTTAAAGACATTTGGAACAAAACAAACACACCACACTTATACCAGGTCAGACATAGGTGTGCATTTATTTCCTATGTCAACAAGGCCATCTAAGAGATTCTGAACATTATCTTAATTTTATATCTGCAAGTCTCCTACAGTTAGCAGCTGAGATTTGTCTGGTGAAGTTTGTAATGGGGAATATATAAAACCCCAGGGAATTAAGGTGCAAAAAAGGGATATAAATTTCTAGTAAAGTATCTGAGAGGTACTGTCACTCTGGTTTGCAAAAATCCTCCAAAACCGAACTGGAACATTTGAATTGGATTTAACTGACTTTACGTCAGTGAAAGAACTTGCTTATTTGCCCTGTCACTTATGTCCTGTGGATGTGTGAGAAAAGAACAGCATTTTTAAACCAAATACTCCTGATCTGGCATGGTCCTCATCACCCATTGGGAGCTGCAATGAAACTGAGCTGGACAGGGAGGCAGCCTGGGAACCTTGCTTTGACTTGTGAAACGAGGAAACTGTGACATTAACACAACTGAGAAGGATTAAACAGAAAAAAGAAAAAAAAAAAAAGGACCAAAAAACCAATAACAACCAAAGAGAGGTTATTTACAAACTTTAACAGCATTTCAAGAATGTTCATGAAATGATGGGATTAGGAAAACATCAAACCTCCGCCCTTCCAATTTTTTGGCAGGGTGGGCTGTTGCCAATCTTTCTTGAACTTATTGTGTTTGAACATCAGTCTCTTATCCTTATCTGAGAATGACTCAAAAAAGCAGGCCCCCAGAGGAAAACTTCAGTTCTACTTGGTTTTTTTTTAATCAATGTGTCACTGTTTGGCCTAAGCTGGCAAGATGAAGTCCAAATGATTTTTTCAGCTAGCTGGCTGTTTGATCGGGTTTAGCTTTTCAGCGCTGTGTGTCATTTCCTGCCCTCCCAGGCAGCTCAGACCTAGATCTGCAGCCAGCTGCTGGCAACAGTCAGGCTCCTGTAAACAAGCTACTTTCAGGTTGATCAGTTCTGTGCTGTCAGAGCCAAGGGGAGAGGGTGTGCAGGATATGCAAGCAAACACAGGGTAGAGCAGCATGAAGAACTAGAGACAAAAATACCATGGTTGAGGCTTAAGACAACCACAGATCTAGGTTCTAGTCATGACTCTGCAACTTCTACCTTAATCAACTGTAAGTCCTGCTTGAGTAACTTGCTTATCAAGGTCTATAAGAATTAAATGATTTCTCCCTCATAGATGAAGTACTCAAGTTCTATTGAAAAGAATTCTCTTGTGGTCTTTTGAAAGTTAGTTTTTCTGCCTCAACAGTTTCTTTCCTGATGGCTGCAAATCAGGTCTTGTTAGATGATCTTGCATCCCCTGTGATTACTACTAACAAGAAAACTTCATGGAGGACAACAGAAGTGGTATTTTTCACACCAGGTCACTTCCAGCTCCCTCTCTACCTGTTCAGATTTATTTCATTTCCAGCATAAAGAGAACTACATCTCTTTCCACATCAGCACAGAAAATACAGCAGAAAGACACCATGTTCCAGAAGGCTTCAATCATACTTTCAGCGGTGGTGTTGAGAACTTCAGTCCTGTGCACACTGGCAGGCAGAGTTTTTAACAGTATATGAATGAATACCACTGGGTGGCAAGCACACAGTTTTCCTATTGCAACAAATCTCTGATAAAGAAGAGGGTAGGGGTGAAAGGGAAAGAGAAGCCTAGCAAGATATCTGTATATATTCTTTTTGTCACAAGCAGCAAGGAAGCAAATTTTCACCATCTCAGCTGATACGGAGGTGTGAAAATAAGTAGGATGTATCAATTGACACTGGCTCTGGTATGGTCTTGTGGTAATGCTTCATGATAAAGTCAGGAGAGTGCTTCCCCTGGTACTAATCAAGAACACTACAGATAAGTAATCTGGCTACTGGTCACCCAGCTGGAACCTGTGGTGCACTAAAGGAACTGTATTCAAGTTTATTAATACCCTCCCTTCTTTGTGGCCACACACAGTTCCAGCATTTGTGTTTTATGTGGCAGTGAAAAAGAGGAATTGTGTCTTTCAGCCTCAGTTATTCACTTGCTTCCACCCACACACTAATGCAGTGTAGAAATTGTTCCAGAGCTCTGATTCAGCAACATTCATTCATTAATACAGCATTCCTCACAGAGCTCCCAGCACCAGTACAATGCAGAGGCAGCCTGGACTTGGTCAAAGAGTCCCCTGCTTAGAAGGGATTTGACCTGGAGTTTTCACTCTGAATTTTCTGAGCAGACCTATTATTCAATCAAAATCCAAGAAAGTGGGTCTGCTTCTCCACTCCCCCTTACTCATGTGAGACAACGCCATAAAGCCCCCATATTACTTGGCTGACATCAGGGCAGAGATAGTTCTCTGCTGCTATTCATCAGAACTGCTGTCTCAAAAGGATGCACAGCTGTTTTATGGTTTGAGCCAAGTCTTTAATCATGAGGATGGATGCACTGTTTGGCAGTATCACTTCTTATTGCTTGTTATTTGGGAACAATGACAGCATCAAAACAAATACCTGTATTTAATGAATATTCAAGAGTTTTAAAAGACAAAACAAACACCTCTTCCTTTAGATTGACAAAACAAAAACAAAGGGAGAAATTGCACAAGCAACCTATAAGGCAGCAAGTATTCTGGGAACAAGGCCCTCACTGAGGATGTTTTGCATATACAGCTCAAGAGATGGCATTCCACAAAGGAAAACAGCTTGGTAGCCATTATACTCTACCTACCTGTTCAGGCCGCACTTGAGCATTAATAAGCTGGAAAACAATGATATCTGGGAGGCCCACATCTTCCAGTAAAAAAGAAGAGAGGGTCTCTCCATCTTTCAAAATGTCTAGAATTCGTATTCCTCTTCCTGCATGAAGAAATAAGTGCAGAGATCAGTGAGATGTCAAACGGAGTTAAAGAACACCTTACTTAAGCCAGAACACTGGCTTAAACCTGCAAAAAGTGTGTACTTTGGGTCATATATTTAGTAGTGACTAATGGGGACCAAAACTACTTTTGAAATTCAAATTCATTTCAATCCTTTCTTGGGGAATGATCATCAGAGCTTACTGTTCTGACTGTGCACAGCTGACCTCTCAAAGATGTTTCAGACTAAAGCTTCAGAAACAGAAGTTTTGAAAGCATCCCTGACTGTGTCTGAAAGTCTCTGCCTTTTTTCTGAAGTAATGCTTTATTTTAAATGTTCAGCTGCTGAGGTTTGGGTCGTTTCTTCTGGATCTCTTGTAAATAACTTTAGCCAATGATTTAAATTTATATTAATCACTTGCTGTCAATTTAACTAGTTAATCTTATTCCATAGTGTTGCAAAACTGACCCTTTGAAAATCTTCCACAAGAAAAAAACTCATTTTCTTTGGAGAAGCATAACTTTTTGGTGGTTTCATAGCCATATTAACCTGGATTACCAATGATTAAACTAAAAACTGGCAAATCTTCAGGCAAACCAATGAGACTACCCACTGCTAAATTCAACACATGTGACAGGCCAGCTAATTTCCCTAATTCCATGCAGAACAATATGCAAAATATACTGCTCCTAAAGTCAAAAGTGCTAATCTTTTCTAACTTGTCTCTATTACACTTCAGCATCAGACTGAGTTCTGCCTCAGTATGGTCCAAGTGAAAGCTTGGAAAGTGAATGCTGTTCATGACCTTTGAATGTTACAGCCTTTATTAAAGCTAGTACACATAGCACCAACAGACTTGGGTCAAGAATGCTTGAAAAGCACTAGTTCCTCCAGTCTTTAGAACAGGCAATTGCAACTAACAGGAGCAGCATTTGGGGAGTTGGAACCAGATGATCATAAGGTTCTGTCCAACCCTAACCATTCTATGTATCATACTGCCATAGCAGAAATTCTTCAATTGCTCCCCCCTGTATTTATTCAAACAATAAACACTGAAAACAGTAGGGGCTTGTCCCTCATTCTCACTGATGCCCTTCCTGGCACCCAGGTATTATTGTGGAAGAAAAAACACACTACAGGAACACATTTTGTCAAATATGTCAGTGCAAGAGGGGAATGGGATGAGGAAGGAGGACTCAGGAATCAGCAGGAGAAACAATCCCAATTCTGACATTTGTTAATGTTTCATTGTTCAGTTTTGCAGCTGTAACAATATTCTGTTGAGATTGTTACAGGCAATAGAAATAAGCTACAGAGAGAACGTAAAATGTCAATTCTGCCCTCCTTCTTTGCGTATGGAAAAGGGTGGCAAGTCGCATTCTATTCCTTTAGCTCCAGAACTGACTTTGTTACTTTGTTTTATGGAACAGGAAATTCCAAACTTTTTATTTATTTATTTTTTTAGGTAAAACACATTAACACCCCCCACCCCCCATATTCTGAAGGAACATTAACATATTTCACAGGAGCAGGAAGGAATGTACTCTGTTTCCCAAATGCTGAGTAAAGTTGATATGGGAGGCAAAGGCAACTTCCCAAACTATGGGGTGGGGTCCCACAGTATGTTGCAATCCCATGGCATGTCATGCTCTTCCTCATTTCTCAGTTGGCAGGCGTACAAACCACAGCTCAGATTACACTCAAGTTCTTATTGTTTGCATTCTGGGGCATTTTGATTGTCTCATTGTTACTTACAATGAAATAGTCCCTTTTTCACTTCTAGTTAGAAACTGCTGATAAGATAGTGGAGCATGTGTATCAGATGGTTTATACACTTCTTTTTAAAAATATATGGAGAATGACTATTTGAATTTAGTAAGAATATTATTCCTATGCCACAGGACTTGAGAATGGGACAGATCAGTTCTCAAAGCCAGCCTATTTTACTGCCTTTAGTTTAAGGAGTATTTCTTCTCTGTATTTAAAGTCCAAATACTAAATTTAAAATTTATTATTAAAACATTTTCTATTTTTTCCCCAGGACTGTGGTTTGAGTTTGGCAGATTGTCTTCGGTAAAAATTACCAGAGTCATGTAATTCGCAAGCCTGTTTATAACAAGTGTGCAACACCTCCTCTCTACACACATCATCAAAGTAAGCATTTTCTTCTTTAATTTCAGCTAACATTTGAAACAAAGAATCTCTAAGCTCTTCTCTGGGCTATGCTCCTAGTATATTCAGGCATATTCCTAGCTTCCATTCCTCTCCATCTTCCAGTGACGCCTTCTTACTGCCTCTGCCTCTACTGTAATAATAACTAATGAAATCTCTTTACCCACGTTTTACTCTGGATGGTGACAAATCCATGCTTTTGTGTTTTGAGTTTTGTCTACTGTTATTTAAGGAACATGGTTGTAGAAAGGAGCTGATTGCCTGTGTCCTTCCTCTCAAATGAAAGGCATTTGTTACAACACTGCATGAGTTTTAAGTTACCCTAACGCTAAGCAAAATAACAGCTACAAGCAAAGTACCTTAAGATGTTGCCAGTTTGCAGGGTAAGTTACTAGTCAGCTCTCAGAAGGGAAAATTCAAGAGTCTTAAGGGATCTAGACAAAACAATTACCTGCAATTCTTTCAGGATTCGTTCTCATTGTTTCCATAAACTGAGTCGTAACAATCAGTTCTTCCCAGATTCTGCCAAGGTCACGGATTTCAGGGGCTTCCAGTAGGAGCTCCTGAGCATCTTTATATACCCTCGCAAGGCTGAAAGAAGAAATAGTGACCCAACAATAATTAAAGACTGATGGCTCTTGAGAACTTTTCATATAAAAAAAAGTTGATTTTCCCTGTGTTAGGGATGAGGGGAAAAAAAAACAACCCAAAAAATTCTCCTCAGTTGTGAAACTCCAAACTCAGTTTTGTGGTGAAAACAGCAGTTTCAGGTAGTGTGGGACTCAGTTTTGAAAGTCCACAGGAGGTTTAAGAGGGCTGCTGGTATTGCAGAAGGTTGGCCACTCATACACTTCCTTCATTAGCAATGCTGATTTTGCTGGGAAGGCAGGACATTCCCCAGACAGCATTCACCTCACAGCTATGGTGCAGATCTGCTCTGGTTCTATCCCAGGCTCAGCTCCAGCAGTTGGATGAGGCAGCCCTGCTCTGCGACATCTCCTCCCTCTCACAACTCGTTTTCACCCAATATAAGGGTAGTTTTTAGGTCCCTTCAAAACATTTATTTTAGGAAAGGCAGGAAAACAGGAGTGACAAACTGTCACAGGCAGCCATTCACCTACTGGTTCTGGGTTAGAACAGGCAGTTCAAGCAAGGATACAATCAGGTCCTGTGTTTATAACCAGGAACAAAATAATTCCTGTTAGCAGAGGGGAAACCATTACATTTCTTTAAGAGTGCTATGGTTTTCCATACATGGAATGGTATATCTCAGTCCTCATGACTTTTTTTAGCTTACAGGAAACAGCAAACAGGAAAGACTAAATTCTTTCAGAAAACACAATGTATTTGCTTCCTCTGTTATTCACTTAATTTACTCTGACTCACAGTTTGCTCTGGAATAAGCAACCTAGAAAAGCCAGAATTTATAGAGAACAGAACCACCTAGCTTTAATGTGTGATGAACCATACCCCACAAGAAAATTCCAGCTATTTTAAATCCTGTTCACTAGGAACAAAAGGTCAAATGCTACATTAACTACAAGCTTATGGGCCTTCATGTGACTGGAGCTTTAATGGCCTTGACATTGTTAGCATGTTAATTTTAATCACTGGATGCTCCAAGATGGACTAGGCAAAGGGAGACAGGCAGCATTATTTATAGCTATTCTAACAGGTTTTTATTCTAAGGCTCTTTGTCCACTCTGCTGTCTTTCATGACTCAGCTATAACAATGTAATAGAGCACTCCCACAGCAGATTTTCACTAATAGCCTGTAAATCTCCCATCCTCCTATTTTGTTAACAAGCCTAGTATCTGAAGGTTATTATGCTGATTAAAGTCTGATAAGTATACAACCAAAGCAGGTGCTACATCAGAAGTGGCAGTGCAGATTTTCCTTTGTTGCTACTTCATCAGAGCTCTCATTCAGAAGGATCAACTCAAGTGAGAAGAAAGCTTAGGGGTTACGTACTCATATCAGAAAGATTTATCCTGAGACACTCACTAAGTAGTAGGCAATAGAAAGAATGCATTTTATTAAGTGTGTGTTCTGTCAAGACCAGTACAACTGAATTCTTCCTCAAAAAGGCCCAAACCTGCCATCATGAGCTCCACTTCAACATTGCTGGAATGATGTGCTAGAAATGTGTCCATGGATGCTCAACAGGTGCCCAGAGCAGTCTATAAGCAATTGCCTAGCAGGACTGCATTATTACAACTGATTGTCACACATTCAGCTCTGCTTACATGGAATTGTTGTAGTTGGACACAACACCTGGACCCTCTCCTGGGGTTGGGCTGCGGAAACAGGGGTTGTTCATGTTGCAGAAGATGCCATGTAACCATGGCAGTGTTCCTGCAGATGGCATTGCCTTGTTTGGGAAGTGACCTAGAGTATAGAAACACAAAATATCAATGATTAAGTGTCTTTTCTAATGCAGCCTGTGGGAATCTAAATAGGAGGAGGGATTAGCTTATTACAGAAGGAACACAATGGAAAACATACAGGTTTCTCTTTTATTAAGCCAAAAAGTAAGTCAGTATAAGCAATATGGCTATTTTCAACTGAAATAAAGTCTGAGCTAATTTTTTTTTAACAGATTTACAAAAAATCTATAACTGGATACACTCTTGAGACCTTATGTAAGTCTGATCACAAACCATCTCACAAGAAAATTAGAGCTTCCCCACACACACTGATTATTCTTACAATCTATGGCTATAAATAACTAAACTACTTGAAGCAAAATCTGTTCTTTTGCTGCTGGAGAATAATACTCAGCAAGCAGGTCCCAGTTCCTCTATCTGAGAACATCTAGTCATTATCTAGCACAATTCAGAGCATGAAAGTATTTAAAATGTTCTTACATTCATGTTGGCGATAAAGTGGATTAGTTTTCCTCAGAAAGACAAGGGCAAGAAATAAGGACAGAGGCCATAGGAGCTCCACCAGTAAACGAAGCTGGGAAAAGAAGAAAAAAATAAATACAAAGTAAATTTTACAGTTGAACCATGTATAGAGTCACTGGCTAGAAGGCTGAGGCCTGTTCTCACAGCAGCAATGCTCAGTGCAGCATGTACCCATGGTTATTTCTTGCCTGTTTTATCACTTGGAAAGTACAAGGATTTCATCAGAGCCCCACAAAGCATCACCATTAACTAATTCAGCAGCTTCCCCCCTCTTCTAAAGAAACATTCAAGCATCCTGACTGAGGTAAAAAGAGGTGGCAGGTAGTACTAAACTGCCAGACAGACCAGATGTTAAGTCCAAATAGTTTTTATACAAAGAGGATGACTACAATAATACAGGAAAACAGATGTAAGAGAGAGAAAGTGTAAGGTTTCTTTTTATCCACACTTTTACAATGTAGGCTGTCAGTGCACTGTGCTTACCAAAGGTAAAAGACCTTGGCATAAGCTTACATTCTTTGATCTTTACTTTAGCCTTTTTGTCGTAATTCATTTCCACATTATTAGTTTTCTAATACAGGTAGAAATGTATACATGAAGATCAAACACCTTATTCAATAACACAGAAGACCCCATCAAAGGCCACTTGATTGCCCAGATCATTCAACACACTGGGAACAGTCACCAGCTCCCAGTCATGTCAGAAAACCAAGGGCACTGCTTTACCACAGAGCAACATCCTGCCTGGTTTTTGGTCTGTTTCCTCCACTCCTGTGTTTCAGTCTGTTTTACTGCCTCTGTGTGTTTTGGCAGAAGTTTGAAACTACAACCCTTTGATCCTGTGACACAGGCATTGGGCTCTAAGAACCAGCTATGGGATTTCTGTGTCCAGCCACGTGGCACTTCTTTTCTCCTCCCTACAAGAGCCAAGACAAACTCTTCAGAACCAGGGTTGTAGCACACACACAGGAAAGCGCTCCCTGTCTCCTTTCCTTTGCTCTTGCCCCCCTGACTGGGCAACAAATATGTAACAATAATGCATACAGCAGCAGAGCCAGAGACAAGATGGGTCACGTGTGAATTCCACTCCCCCCCCCGAACCAGTGCAAGGCAAAAGATACTCCACAGCTTAATTAAGAACAGTTTTTTTGGAGCTGCCCTATATTTTTCCACTATAACTCTGTCTAATAGCTTTAGGTAAGCACAGCTTATGCTTACTAAAAAAGGTTAGAAAGCTTTACACCAGGCAACCATTTCCTATTTCACACCTTTTCTCTTAAGGCTTTCCTTTTAAAACAGAACAACAACAAACCCCCACACATACCTAGGAAGTTAAGTATGCCTGGTATTTTTAAAGGCAGACTAAATCTTAACCAGCAGCAAAGGGCAGATGACACAATTACTTGAGAAGGAAACCTGCCATCGTGCAACTCTTCTCCTGACAGCTGCTGTGCACAGCTCAGAACAGTGTTACAGACCATTCTCAGCAGGGGTCCACAAGTTCTTATCAACACCCATGGCCATCCAGCTGCTAAGATGTTTGGGACAAACACTACATACCCAAAAACTCAGAGGGGTAAGAACTGAGAGGCTCCCTAGTTATCATCTTTGCTTCAAAGTTACTCTGGATTATTGCTCAGATGTCTACCCTTACTTCATTCCCAGGAAACACAAAATCCTCAGGCTTGAATTCAGTAATTCCTTTCTGTCTGAGCTAACTAGTTTGGAAGGGATGAAGGCTAAAGTACAAAGGAAGCTTTCTTTCAAGCTGGTACACAATGTGTCATGCGACAAGGACAGAGAAAGTGCTGTCAGCCTTATGATTCTTTCCTCTGATCCTTGTCCTAAGGACACACAGATGTCTCAGAACTCACTAGTAGGATGAGAGAGCAGCCCATAAGCCTGCAGAACCACAAGATAAACAGCCAGAAATCCCAGCAATATGCACAGAGAAATGTAATATCCAGATGGAGCTGTGAAGGACCAAGCACAGTGATAGGACCATGTAAAAGTGACAAGCTTAACTGGCCGTGGATCAGCCGTTAACTCTGTAATGAAGTTTTTCCTCTTGTGAACTAGACTAAATGAGAAACTTGAGTAGAAGACTGGATATGCCTCCATTTACGGTACTACATGATGGTTAACATAAACCAGGCAGGTTTTCCCCGAACACATTTTCTAGTTACTTCTGACATTATGGGGTTTTGTTTTGGTTGCCTTGTTTCTTGGTGACAACAAAAAAGCAGGTAGGTTTACATACTTGGAAAAGGACATGATTTTTACTAACTCGTAAAGCATTTTACTCTTCAGAGTGGAGAAAATATTTCTCTGTTGTGGATTAGATCACTGTTCTTACAAGCTAGCAGTGATCATCAGAGAAAGGGATCTCTGGCAACAGCATGAAACACCAAGTTAACATTTTTATAAGTTTTTATAAAAAAAAGAGAATTCATGAAACCTAAGCAGGCACTTCAGGTCACATATAGGAGCACATTTGCCCAAATGAAACAGTATTTCAAACACTAGTAATACTGAAGAATTACATAAAGATCCATTTGCTAAAAATTAAACCCAATGACTTCCAATTCTCTCAGTATATACATTTGAAGATCAGAAAAACATGGGTTTTATGTTTGGTGAGGGTTTTGGGGTTTGTTTGTTTGGGAGTTTTCTCTGAACTTGAGAACTAAACTACTACAGCTCCCTGACAATCAGTAACCAAAGTCCAGCTTCAGAAAGGTGTAATGTAGCTCAAGTATGGATTGGCGACTTGACACTGTGTTAAATCATGAGCTAGCAATGTCACATTAATCAGCTCTTGATGCAACGTAGACTGTGGAAAATCTACTGGGAAGGTATGGCAAGACATTCAAATTTGTCTATGAAGAAAATCAGATAATCCTTTGATCCTGGCAATTTCAGCATGTGAGTCATTCCTAATGACTAAAAGCAGGTCACACAGATAAGCACTGCAACTCACCCCATGGTTCAGTTTGACCCTATCGATCTCTTATTATGGCCAAATTGTTTGCATGACTGTTACAACCTCACAGATGCCCTAAAGTACATTTCTATTATTTTTAGTTTGAAACAGGTAGTTATCTCTAGGAATCTCAACAAGACTTCCTTTGCTGGACAGAAGTAGTTGCAGTACAACAAATGACCAAGACCCTAGTTTGAGGTTTTGGTTGAGACTAAGGAAATTTGGCTTGAAGAGGAAAAGAGCAACGATTTAATGCAAAGTAACAGATAAATTTGTTCTAAGACAAAGTATAACAAGATCTAAGAGGATGTGAAAGGATTTAAAACACTTCTGATTTATGTCATTCAGACATACTAAAAAAGATAAAATGTGTGTGAATTTTAGGACCTTCACTGGATTCAACTCTAAGAGCAGCTGTATGTGAGAAGCTAAAATTAGGAATCAAACCTCCCCGAGCTGTATGGTGCCCACAATGATTTCTAACAACAGATCTTTTTATGTGGAAACACAAAAATATTATTACCCACAACTATTCCCTTGGTCCTCAATACTATTTGTAAAATAAACCCCTGATATGAGTATTCTATGTTTAGACTGTAAAGAGCACCTTTGAAAACTGCACCAGACAAGATCCCAGACGCAGGCCCAATCGATCACACTGGATCCTTTAAGAAATTGGTGATTTTTACATGCTGATAAACGTACCAGTCACTTCATCCAATGGAGTGCATGGTCCAAAGCTGAAATCCAAGAATATTACTTTACCTTTTGTCTTTTCCGGAGGATCCAGTTCTTCCAGAGGAGAAGTCCAACTTGCCTGAAGAAGCTCATTCTTCTGTATCAACACTTCTGGTTAACCTGTTGCAAAGGTTGTATTGCCATTTCTCAGCTGACAGAAACAGACCACAGAGCAAAATAACAGCTTTCTGTTCTTAGTTTAAGATTATGTTATCATAGAGATTGGTTCCCTTCATTGTCTTCACCATTTCATTTTGCACTTGATACACTATCATACATGAAAAATCATGGTTTTCCTTTGTTTGAAGGCTGTTTCCTGTGACATATTTATCAGCAACAAAAAGCAATAGAGAGGAAAGGCATCTCTTTCAACTGAAAAAAAGTCATTAACATTGAATCCAGCTATTCACTTGGACTTGCAAGTAATGAAAGCAGTTAGTTGTTGTATCCTTTATTCGATTAAATCTGTGCTTTCAAACTATTTTTCACAATAAAAGGTGGATTTACAACTGGACATTAATTTATCTAAAACTGGTTAGTTATTATGCTAAATATCATAACTAGGTTTTCTATTCAGACATGGAACACAATATGCAATAAATGCATACTGATTAACTCAGCCTGGAATAGGTTTTGTAAAGACAAATCCATTGTGTTGCCATTTTTTTAAAAAATACAAGATCTTGTATTTTTATGCCTTTAAATTTGGCAATTCCCACTATATTTTTAGTAGGGATACAACAGAATTTAAAACCTTATATGCTCTGTTTTCTAGGTTCATGACTCATTTTAATCACCATGAATTCTGACCTTCAAAAAGAAAAGGAGAATGTGACCTATACATCTAAATACCAGGTACAGGGACCTGTTAAAAAATAAACTATTTGAATTTGCTACCTGTACCAGCTTTGTACTTCAGAGTTGCCTTATGGGATTCAAATGACTGAAGAGCAGTTTCTTCATGAATGGCTGTTAACTGGCAGAGTGTGGAAAAGGAAGTGGAAATTAGATATTGGAAAACACTTTCTAAATGTAAGAATGGTGAAGTACTAGAACTGATCAGATGGGAGGGCTGTGGGGCTTCTGCTGCTGGAGATTACTCAAACCTCTACCAAGATTTACACAGGTGAAACTGCTGATTTGTTGAGCCTCTCTTACCACTACTGTTCTAGAATTTTGTTTCTTAAAAATCTACTAAGTGAAGGAGATTTTGTCTGATTTTAAGAGATAAGGTTTGGAAAAAGTCAAAATACTTTGGCCTAATCTGTGAACAAAGCATTAGTTAAAAGCTAACAATCAATCAGTAATAATGATTTGACTGGCTCAGAAAATCACCTCAGGTCCACATTTTATGAACTGAAAAGGAAATCAGACTTCAAGCAAGGAGGAGGTGGGGAAAGGGTTGGCAACCAGCCCTACTATCTGGAGGTAGTGAGCCAGTAAGTGGCTGTGTGGTGCTAGTTGCTGGCTGGGGCTAAAGCACAACAGGTGTTTATTTGGGACCAAATAAACAAAGCAACAACTATGCAGAAAAGATATCTGCGCAAAACTAATGATGCCAGAACTTGAAGAATTTCCCGTATTTTGTAGGTCAACAGTTTCATCCAATTTTCAGTGTCATTCCACCAGCTCTAACTGCTTAATTACAGAGCATCACAAGAAGTGAGACTGGCTATAAAAAGCTACTGCTGTTGTAAAGAGTAAATGGATTAACACTTGATGGTCTGGAGAGGTATGACAGCCCCACACTGAGTGGATAAAAGCTAAAGCAAACAAAAAACCCACAGCTTGGTGACTTTGCCCAACACCATGATTTGAAATATGATCTTAATACCACAGACAACACTGTGATCTTAACCATGCACCATGACATGCAGAAGAGGACCAGTTTTGGTTTGGGAGATCAAGCTTCACACTGATGGGATGTGAAGCCTATTTCAACCCATTATGAGAGGAAACATTATTGAAGTCTTGACATTGAGGCCAAAGAAATGAATCCAGAGGAGTAAGAAATGATGTATTAAAATAGTTAAATATGAGTCCTCCCAGAGTTTGCCACATTGTATTTGTGCAAAAGGTCATCCAAGCATGTAGTAACAGAGGCCGAGTTTGCAAGCCTAAGTGTAAGAACAGACACCACTTTCACAGGGCTGACACTAGAAAACCAATCTAGGTTGATTATTTGAGTGCTGAGCGTGCTCAGCAGACAGAAAAAGCTAAATTTAGACACCTTCTTGAAAAGCAGCATATCTAGTTCTTATTCAGATGTTTACACAATCCAGGGTCCTTCTGTGGAACTAGGTGCTGGGAGAGTTTAAGAATCCAGGAATAAAACTGGCTGAGCATCAGCAAGAAAAGACAATACTTCTGCAGTTTCACTAGTGGCAGTAGGTTCTGTATATTTACAGACTGATGGCTCTAAGAACATTCTTACATGGAAAGCTGTCCTATATTTGGCTGCAAGCAAGTCCCAGCAGTCACCTCAGGTGTTTCCAGTGAGGTTCTCTTCACAGAATTGCCAACTATGGATAGTCAGATGGCTTTCTGACACTGCTGCATAACTCAGGCTCTCCAACCTGCTGCTGTTCTGCTGAATGAACCCTGCCGCTGAACAAATGAGGAAGAGCCAGTTTAGGTCCAGCTCCCCTTGCCTTCCTCTAAATCCTAGACTGACATTGCAATCTTTCTGCAACAGCTGTGAAAGGAAATTCAAGCCTTCATGTCAAAGCCATAAAATCTACAGTCTGCCAATGGCCTGGCCTCTCCTCTTCCTCCTGGCTCTTTACTGAGCCATCTATCATTAAGAGTTTCTGTCTCAATGAGAGGTTCTCTAATGGTACACAAAGTTTTCACTCGTGTTCCTAACCTCTTGCTATGTATGACGTACCTGCACCGCTTTGTAACTGTCACTACCATTAGGAAGAAAATTTGTAGTTCAAGGCCAGAAATGGGATTAGGTTTGCCAGCTAAAATGGCTGTTAGCATTTACTGTGGAAAATCTAGCTGTTTCTCTGAGACTAAAATCATAAGTAGTAAAAAAGCCAAAACAAGTAACATGGGGGGGGAAAGGGCAGTAAATAAGGTTATCCAGATTATGCTTGCTTTTCAACCTGCAAGGTTTTTTACATTAAACCTTGCTAGTTACATTTCCTGATAGATGGGGAGAGCTATTCCTTCCAAGAGGAACAACTCAATCCAGACAACAAATTAATATGCATAAAGTGCCAAAGGAATTGCTCTTTAGGAAAGTGACTACCAGATTGATTACCAAGGATAAGTTTCTGCTGAAACAGAGTTTAAAAGTACTTCTCCTTTTGGCATAAACAAAACTACTTAAGTGATGGCATTCATACATGAAATGCAACCAACATATACAACTTACAAAGAAAGATTAAATTTTACTTGTCAGACACACTTTAGAATCACCTTTAATTTTAGGATGAACAAGAATACATTTATATTTCCCCAGACTGCTTCATTTCACTAGGAGCTAAAGGGAAAGAACCTTGCTTTCATAAAAGGAATAGCTTCACAGACAGAAGTGTTGAAGTGTATAAATCTTACACTGCTTAGAAATCTGAATTAGGTGAACATGAGACAAAAGGGCATGACTTACTATTTAGAATAGCTTTTGCTTGCTGCCTAAAGACAACATGTTCAGGCGATGTGAATTCCATCTACAGCATATGAAACCTATGTTTTGATAGTTTTCCTTTTGCAGGAACTGATTGTCTTTCCAGAGCTGATTGTAAGGACCAACAAAAACAACTTGGTTCTAACATACTATTGAAGCATGGGGAAGACTCTCACAAAGCCCCAACTTAAGAAATTGAAAACCAGATTTTTTTTTTCTTTCCTCTTCCTGCCCCCCCCCAGCAGTTTATGGTATAACATGGAAGAATGATTTGCTGCATACATTCAAAAAGAAAACTCATAGATATTGTTGACAGAAAACAAGAAATTGAAGTAACTGGTTGCATCAGTCATTACCATTAGTTTTAATACACAGTACAATAAATCTAAATACTGATTTTAAATCACCAGAATTGAATTCATTTTTACATTTCAAAATAGCAAATTTCTCAAAGTTCAATCCTGGCTTACATACAACCTCTAGGAAAACATAAGAAAGAAACAAGGGTTAAAAATATCTTTAAGCAATGAAGTAATAAAAAAGGCCTTTTCTTCACTCTTTTTCTGGCTCTTGCACTTCAGCGGTGAAATATGGTGAAGTGATAGCTTCTATCACTTAGACCTTCTTGCTAGACAGCATATCTTGTAGTGTTACAAATGGAACCACAAGAAGGTGTCTAGGGTAGGAATGAAGTTAATCAGTTCTTTTTCCAGCTGACACCACAGGAGGCTGAATATGGTCATGCAGCGAATCATGAATTTCTGTATTTTACTTGGTGTGAGGTGAGGAACAGTGAGGCCTAGAAATGACATAAGCAAATAAGCATCGTGGATAATAAAGATTCTGATTCTGACTGGCTGCCAACAACAAAAAAGCAGTTCTTCCCTGATTTCATCCTGGAGGTTCAGCAGAACATTCCTGGCTTCTAGATTGTTAAGAGCAGCTAGCAAAGGGTCCCCTTACTCTGCTTATACTATATCAATTACACTTTATTATCAAAAGCTATCAAGAATTTCTCCCAATTGAGTATTTCTTTAAGCCTGAATTTAATCATTGGAATGATTACAATTATGTTCCTGCTTTTTCTGAGGAGCCTGAGCTCCAGGGGTACCAACATATCACAGCCATCCTCAAAGCATCAACTAAACATCAGTCCAGTGTTCATTAATTCTACAAGTCTTTAATAGAATCAAACAAATACCAGCCTGGGTAACTTTCTGAGCAGATTCTTTTGAATGTATGTGTGCTGATACGGCCTTAGAGAAGGCAGAAGTCCTTTCCACTACTTCAAAACTGAGTTCATAGGGTTTTCAAGCTTTCTCTAAACTCTACTTTTTTCATAAAGGTGGCACAAGTTTTTTTTTCTATTGAAGACAATGTTTTAGAGACTAGGATTTTTTTTTTCTAAGCTTCCTAGACAAATCAGAACTGCAGGAACTGGAGAAGATGTTTTTTTTTTCACCTCATTCACTTTCACAAATTATTCTAACAAAATTAATGTCCTTGCTATTGCTATAGCTACCCTGTGAAAGGCCAGGAAAGTTTCTTCTTGTAACATCTGCATGTGCAGAAATACAAGTAATCCAGTATGTTTCTTCATGGACCATTACTCGTTAAGAACAGGGACAGTGAGACACAAAAGTAACTGTTTCGCAACACCACTGCAGGAGAAGAAAAGAATTCATTCTTCTCATCTGATCTTTGTTTTTTTTATTTTCTAGAACTTCCAAAATATCAGCAAGCTGCAAGCTCACACAGAAATATATTAAGCTAAGTACAACATGACCTTATGCACCTTCAGGCTCAGACTTCCAGAGATTTATTCAGACAGCTTTTCAACAAACTCTGTTCTACATCAACTAATATTCACTAAAGAAAGTTACATATTGGTATTAAATAGCTCATTTCACATTTCCAACCCAAATTACCTACAAGTAGTATGGTCTGATCCAGAAGCAAGAAAGCACTAAGTGAACAATTTCATCTGTAAGGGTTGAGAGACAGCAACAATGCAGCAGAACCTCCCACCAGTGCTCATGCTGAGCAATGGCTCTGTGCAAGCATTACCACAGCTTCCCTCACTGCAGCTAAAGTAGAAGCTGAGCACCAATCCAACCTTTGTTGTTTAAAAGAAATACATTAAAAAGGACATATAGCACCATTTTGCCTGTTTCTTTCCCCTTCACAGGGCTTTGGGGAGCCCTTTGAGAATGCTCCATAAACCTTCGTTTCACTGAATTTAACAATAGGTTTACACCAGACTACACTGCACTCTGCACACTGCTTCCTTCCCAGCACCACCTCAGGGCCTTGAAGCCTCTGCACAAGTTGCCACCTAAACCACTGACTCTAACCTGACTTCTTCCACAAAGGATGACACAGTAACCTCCTCTTCCGCAAGTGGCTTTGGTCTACTTTCTGTTGGACATATCACAGCTGAGACTGACCCTGCTGCCATCATGACAGAGAAACAAGGGGCTTTATAAAGCCACAAAGGGTAGTACAGTCTAATGGCAGTGGAAAGCCAAGCAAATAGTGCTGCTGCTGCTCGGCTGTAAACTGTGTTTAAGCACCTCAACTATGTCCAAGGCAGGCAGACACTTTAACAGTTTTATTCAGAAAACAACCATTTTAACTCTTAAGATTCTAAGTTGAGTTATTTTAAGAAAAAGGATCCTTTTTTTTTTTTTTTTTTTGCTGCCCCCATGTAGAGGGACACAGCTCTAATGGATTAAACTAATCTTTCCTAATCAGATTTTTCACAGCACAATTGGATGAGGGTAGGGTATATTTGTTTTCTATGTTCAGCTACATCAGCTGTGACCCATTTTTGCTTTGTGAAGCATGAGCTCCTTAAAAGTAAACAGAGAAAGCTTATATGGAGCCTATCATTTCACATGGGAGGGGAAAATGCTGCTTGGCCATCAAATTATGAAAATGTCCCTAGTAAACTCTCTCACAGCGCAAGTAAATATTTGCTAAAATTAACAGAATTTACAAATTACCTGAAAAGATAGCTTTGAAAATATGCACCCATGTGTACTGGGGGTACTCATGGGCCAACACTCTGCATTTTCAGGAGTAATGCTTTCCAGCATCCAGGCAATTACTTAACTGGCGAGGTGTTCTTTCTTACACATGTAGTAGAGCATGTCCCTACACACAGCCTCACTGGAAAGTTAACACAATTGATGTTAACACAATTTTTCCCAGGCAAACTGTAAGGGGGTGTGTGAATAACTATATCTATATAAGTATATAGACAAACAGATACACCCCTGTGCACATGTGTGCGTAGAGAAACCTACACACGCACAAGCCTGGGGTTTTCTGAGCTAAGTTTTGAACCCAGGTATCTTAAACTAGTGGGGAAAACCCAAGCTCAAGGTTTTTAAATGTTCCCCAATGTGCTCCAGAGAGGTCCATCCTTGAAAGAGGTAAGGAGTGACCTGAAGGACGAGAATGGGAAGTTCCAGTGAGCTGGGATCAAACCATACTTCTTGGATATAGCTGCTAGTAAAACACTTAAAGAAAGGAGATGGAAAGTGAGGATATGAGTTGCACTACTTGACTTTGACTATATGGCAAAGAAGAAGCTGCAAAGAAATGAGTGCACAGAAACTGGCAGAAGCTCTATTATTTACAAGGTTGCTGATATGTTTCAAGGGGAGTGCTGACAAGAAATTAGAATAAGGACCCAGTGAAACCTGTTTGAAATGCATACGTCTAAGAATCAGACTCCTCCGCACATTAAATACAGGCAAATGTGGCATCTTAAACACAGCCTGCCCACAGATCCTGGTGCAAACCCAGTGGTAGGTTAATCACCCAGATCTGTGGCTAAATAAGCACAAAGCACAGCAAGTGCAAACTCAGAAGGCACATTTACTGCTTCTGGTGTAATCCAGTTTACTTCACATAAACACTCTCCTGTCATCTGAAAGCTTTAAGAGCTGTGGAGTGAGGATTTTCCTCAAACGTTTCACATTTTGGAAGATTTAGGATGGCTTTTTATACTACTCATGAGTGAAAACACTTTCCAAGGATCCCATGAATCTCTGAACTAGAAACAGAACTCCGTTCTCCCTATGGAGATAAATGGGCATGCAGATAGAACATTTTATTTGGAAAGGCGTGCCTGCAAAGCATCCTTCTGTGAAATTTATTTCCACATTGACTTATTTATATAAAACATCACTGCTTGTTAATACCAGACATCCTCCCCAAACTTTACCAACAGAAAGTTGAAACGGTTTGTCCCATTTTCCCAACATGTTCAGTCTATGTGTACATTGACAAGTGGAATGGCCCAGTAAGACCAGATTTATAGGGAAACAGTGAGTGCTGAGGACCCAGACCCACACACTGCATGTCTGGGAGTTGTTTCAGATGAGCTCCAGCCTGGCCCTGAGGGCTGAACACACATGAGCAGTTGCAGCACACCCGGCACACTGCTGAAGCACAGGTTCCAGTTTGGTCTCTTCCCAAAAGAGATCACTACTGTGAGCTACAGCACCGTGTATATGAGTCACTTAAAAAGCACAAACATGCTCTGAATTAAGTTACCAATGTTAGCACACACACACTAGCTGCCGTCAGAGAGCATTTCATGTCAGCTTTCAGATTTACTCAGGGCACTGCTACGCTACAGAAGCTAAAGAATTCATGGATTTGCAAGCACAACTAGGACTCCTTAAACCGAAGCAATAAAAACATGGAAAACTTACTGTAAAAGCTTACCTCATGTGCGAGCACTGCTGTGCTATGTGAAAGGTTTCTGAAGGAATGTTCAGCTTGGCCGCACAGAAACACATATCTTAGATGCAGTTAGCGCTTGCAGAGTAACACTGCTCAGTTGTAAGGAGATTGTTTTAATCCCCTGCCTGATACAGCACAGCTCGACCTGCGAGTTTTAAGCACTCCTGAGTAAAAATCCTCGCAAACATCCAATATGACCAGCACAAAGACAACAAAGCCTGTACCAGAAGGCTGATGCTTCTGAAGGTATTTCCTCAGATCTAAACAAGCCACGTATTTGAAAAGATAGCCTCAGAAGGGCAGTGCTGGTAGCATCAGGGGCCTGCTGAACAAACAGCTGCCATGACTAATTAGGTCAGCAATCTATGAAAGTCAGTACGCTGCCAAAGCTTTAAGAGGGATGAGGCAGTGGGTTACAACTTCGGAAAACGCCATTACCAAGCAAATCTGACACGACACAGAAATGTTTTGCTCCCCTGAGGGAACGCCTGGCAGGGTGCCGCCACTTCCAGCACTGGTCACCTGGGGCAGGCAGATGGGTCACTGCAATCATCGAAGCAATTCCAAGCATAAGCCCTAGGGAAATCTGCATCAGAACCGAAACAAACAATAGGGGCCATTAGGAGCATTTCCAGTCAAAAAGAAAACCAGCCTTTTCCAGGGGGAACAGGCTCCGCGGGTGCAGCCTGTCACGTCCCGCCACAGCCCCTCACGGCTCGGGGCCCGCTGAGGCACTTCCTCACACGGAGGAAAGGCCTCAGCACTCCGGCCTGAACGAAACGCCGCCTCGGCACCAAGGTGCAAAACGCTTACGAACGTTTACACATTAAAAAGTCCCACACCGGCCCTTTGGACTTGATGATCTTAAAGGTCTTTTCCAACCTGATTGATTGTATGATTAAGCCTCACAGTCCCCAGGCGACGCTGCCCCGCTCTAGCGTGAAGCCCCCGCCACAGCGCCTGCCGCTGTGTAAGCAGAGTCACAACTCCTAAATAGGCTTCAAAAGTTGTCAAAATAAGCACTCCACTCGTAGTGCATACAAAAAGAGTCAAAACACATCACAAAGTAGGGACAGGTATAACTGACCTTTAGAAAGTGATGATTTGTTCATAAAATAACGTGGTTTTATGAGGCTCCCCTGCTGAGAGCAGCCTGACTCTAGGAAAACACTGAACAAAGACCCCAAGCACATTTGAACCATCCAAAACCTTTCATGCCAGCACGACATGGAAGCAATGTGGTAACAAGAAGTAGTAATGGGTATTATGACTTGGTTAAGGAACATTATTCCTGTTTATAATTCTCTATCCGATTACCCTGCCTTGGGGAGTACTGGATACTCTCATCGAACTAGAGAAACTGGTTTTATTACAGTTTCATGAGACATTAGCATATTCACCCACGACAGGGCAGAAAAGAATGAAGCTCACTGAAAATGTGATTCTGACACAGGCTTACAGCATCAAGAGTCCACTGGAAAGGAGAGAAATGAGTAAAATAACCAGTCCAAAAAATAAACAGGCAGAGGAAAACAAAGGGATGGCTTGTGCCTAGCCGAAAGAAAATACTGGAGAAGGGCTTTTTACTGGGACATGTAGTGATAGGACAAGGGGAATGGCTTTAACCTGCCAGAGGGGAGACTGAGATGAGCTCTTAGGCAGAAGTTCTTCCCTGTGAGGGTACTGAGGTGCTGGCACAGGGTGCCCAGAGAAGCTGTGGCTGCCCCATCCCTGGCAGTGCTCAAGGGCAGGGTGGACACAGGCTTGGAGCAACCTGCTCTAGTGGAAGGTGTCCCTGCCCGTGGCATGGATTGGAACTGGATGAGCTTCAAGGTGTGGGATTCTATGTTCAGTATTAGACATACACCAAAACACTTAAAAACTAAGTGAGAGAATATAGTTAATGGTAGTCCACAAATTAATTTGCCATCTTGTGGCCCTCATCTATACTGACCAGCATCATCCTTTCGCAGCTATGCTATGAGGTTCTGCTACAATGCCTGTAATGTTTCAGTAATACTATTTCAGCTTTTTAACCAGTTTTGTGGTGTTCCCTCCTCTCCCCATTTTCAGAGTGGAACAAACTCCCATCTACATCAAGAAGCCTTTATGCTTCCTCTCATTGTGCAACTTGCAATACCAGTCCGGGCAGGCAGCAGCATCTGGCATCTTCGGCTTTTCTGTAGTACAAGGCAAAGAAATTGCTCCTAGCATGGCCTTTGCCAAGAGTGCAAGTCATGTTTTTATGGAAGTGTGACAAGGAACCAGAAGTTCAGCTCTGAGTATATCATCTTTTGTTGTGGAAACTAAAGTCAGATTACATCTACAGAATGCAGTGTGGGATTTTATCTGGGGTATTTTAGGAAGAAGGGCAAAGGGAATGGAGTAGCAAAGACCAGTATATTTCTGTTGTAAAACCAGAAAACGGATGGTTTGCTTTTCCTGTCCTCTGAGCTTCTTGGTTCCTGTATCAGTAGAAAGTACCACGCTAAAATATCTGTACTCTATAGTACGTAAGCAAGGGTTAAGCTAATTGCAATCTCATTAAGAAAAGCATGCCACCCCCATCCCTGGAAGATAGATGCAGCAGAGAACTATACTATTGCAAAGGCCACATGTCTGTATTTTAATAAGTTAGAAGAAATCCAGATATAGAAACCATAGAGTCACTGAAATGTTAACAAGTTAATATATTTTAAAGCAAATATAACAGTGTACACATAAAAACCATTTAATACAAAGTGAAAACCGTTAGATGCACCTACTAATGCAGATTTTTGGTTATTTCCAGCTCTTTCACTGAAACTTGGAAACAATGCTCTTCATTTCAGTTACACAGTAAGTAGTGAAACTGATCTATAGCAAGCATATCACTAACTTTTCATTCACCTGGGAAAGAAACAGCACCACTGCAACTGCTAGTTTCTCCAGAAGGGCATCCAAATGAAACAGGCTGTGCATATCCGCCCCACCTGCTAAGCTATACAAGAATGTGGATTGATTGCTGCTTCTGAATAGTAAAGCTCAGTAAGTGCATCCTTCTGTACAAAAAAACCCCAAATATTAAAGTGACAACATAGAAAACTGGCAACAGATAACCATGTCTGCCTAAAATATACACATATGATACATCATTATGGGCCATGCTGGCCAGTACGTAAGTGTTCAGGAGCAAAGCTTTAATTGCACAGATTAGAAAACTGAACAAATGCTTTTACAGAGCAAAGCACAAGCTTTGGTTTATGCTTAGACAATGAACATTAAACCTTCCATTTTTATTATAACATCTATTATGAAAAATGGCTCATGAAAAAAAAATGAAGCTCAATGTCTTATTCAGTGAGCCCATTCTCTGTATTTAAGACTGGGAATGCATTAAACTGTATGAAAAGCTAGTGAATTACAAAGTTTGACTTACCTCCTTCACAATTCCCCAGCCCTCCCCCCCCCCCCCTTAAAAATGCTGCATATATAAAAATAACTCCAATATGGCACAAAAGTGGGATTCTCAAGGGAAGATAAAGGATAAAGGGGCATAGGGAAGCCTCCACTGGCAACACCAAATTGCATCCAGTCCAAGAAGAATTTGCACCCTATACAAAATGAGCTTCCCTGTGTTCCAGTTCTTGGATCCTTTTTGGTCTTAGTCTCTGGTAAGTAGGCTTCAGATCTGTGGGGTGAGTATCCTCTGAGTTAGTTCCTTGTTTATTTGTGGTTTGTTCATTATCACCTGATGGAAGTGCAGAGCTCCTAGCCAGTTTCACAGTATTATCCTGGTGAAGCACAGAGCTAGCACTGGCTAGTGCACAAGCTTTAGCAAAAGGACCCTCTCCATTTTGTTTTGATTTGTTAGAGGGTGGTTTATAAAATGTGCCTGGGGGTGGCTGCAATGTTCTTGGTGCCCTGACGGTAGTAAGAGGATTGGCATCAGCACTATTTCCTTCTGTTGCTGTCCTTCCTGACCCAGCTGAAACAGAATATGGCTTACTAAGAAGAATGGCATTGGCTGAATTGTTATCAGTGGTGCATGATGAAGACAAAGCACCTGCAGTTCCTCTCTCAAGTGCTCGGTTCTCCTGGGGCACATTAGTCACAATCATTGCTGTCCTTGCTGTGATATCATACTGTTTATATTGCTTGTCCCAAGTTTTGCGCAGCATTTGAGTGTCATAACAAGGAAGCCTGCAGCAGGTATTAGCAGCAGGGAGTGCCTTCACCTCTGAAACTTCTTCAATAGTTGGGCTCCTGCCAAGCTTGTCTGGACTTACTGCTCCTGCATTTTGTGAATTTCTCTCATTCAAAACACAAGGAGGAAGTATTCGGTCTACAGGTAGGCTCAGAGGCCGAGTAGCTGGCTTTGTCCTTGAAACCCGCAGTGGAACTTTGGTAATCTGACGGGTAGGTTTTCCAGGAAGTAAGTTAGCTTTAGAGCTGTCCTCACCTAGAGAAACAAATGAATCACCGTCTCTCTCTGAAGCTGGACTCACAGCATCACCTAGAAACACACAAATAGATGTGACTGGATCTTTGCATCACAAAGAAAAGTCAGCAAGACTTGCCAACAGACTATGAACTTTACTAATGATCCCTCAACAGCTGGTTTTCAGGTATACCTCATATATATACTAGGAGTATCTAACCAAATGTCAGCATTTCAGCAGCAGTAAAACATACTGTACAGATGTACAAGGAAGACAAAGGAGAAAACAGGCAAAAAGACACTACACTTTTTTGACTGATGCTTTCCCATCCCTGAGGATTTTCAGGTTTAATGTTTTGGAAAGTTGAGCTATTCATGACTGAACTGGTAGCACCAGCTGAAAGTCAGTATAATTAAAAGGGATCATGTATAGTTACTGCTAAATAAAGTGGATGAAATCATACCTACATTAAAACAAGCCACTGTAGCAAATAAACAGGAAAATATCTTATAGAAGACTGGTAAGTTAGGTTAGCAAACCTGGCTTTTCTTGAGCAGAAATGTTAACATCTAAAATGCTGGCAGCTGATGATTCTGTCAGAAAATTATTATTCCCAGCGCCTTCTAGTTTAGTTCTTGTGAGTGGCAATGATACATGTTCTGAGGGAAAACAACAGTCAAAACATGTTGACGGCTGGATATTGGTTTGCAGCATCTTAGTGGATTTCAGAAATCCACAGTCACTGCATGATTTCCTTTTTATTTTGTTAAAGGGAGAAACTAAAACTCTTACCAAATACTTCAAGCTCTGATTCTATAAACACAGGTTTCTTAAAAGCCTTTAGAAAGCTTTAAATCTGTTGCTCTTACAGAAGGTAAACAGTATATCAAGCAGTGATAAAGCACATTTTAGTGCTGCATGTACTATCATCTAATGCATCAATGGCTGCCTATTCACCCACCCCAAGATTAAATAAAAGCACACTAACCAGTTACAGATGTATCTACTTGTTCTTTCGTATTCTTGCTATTGTTTGATTCCAAAAACAATGCAGCTGTTTCTGAAGCTCTGCTTTCACTTGGAGTGATCAGAATACGCTGTTAACAAAAGTCAGAGCAGAAGTAAATGAGGAGGAAAGGCACTCCTTAACAACAAAAAAACCAAAACCACATAGATTTAATAGAAACAGGCTCTGAAATGCTGCAGCATTTGTCATAGAAGTTAAGATGGCTCAAGTGACATAGCAGCAGCACAAGAAACATCACTCACTTCCTTTACAGCAACAAACGACTTCGTCTGCTGCTGTGGCTCCCTCTCTTCTGCTGATAAAGCAACTCTTTCCATAAGGCCAATTTCTTCAAGCTGAGATATGTTCAGAAGTGGTTTCAATGAAACGTCAAATATCTTTTCATAGTATGTTATGAGCAGCTCCACTACCCGGGCTTGATAAGGGTAATCCACAAGTGATGACAAAGAAACTGTAGCATCCGTTTGACGTGGCCTGATCAGAGTTGGGCCAAATATTATGCCAAGGTTGCTGGCTGACATTTTATTTTCATCACACTGTTCTGTAACCCTGCACAAAGAGGGAAAATAACCCCACCAAAACCCCAAGAGTTAGAGTTTTACTACTACAGAAATATTTTGGGTATTAAAATATTATCTTTAGACATAAAAGAATGGAAGACAAATACTGAAGGTGGATTGGGTAGGCAGGTAGAATCATTGAAGACTACATTTAACAGCAGCTTAGATTAAATGTTTTCCATTGGTGCTAAATGGGTGTTTTCTGGCCCATTTGGTTAATGTTATTTGTGGCTATTTGGCATTGCTGTAGTTGGGGAAAAGAATATCTCTTTTGTCCTAAGCAATAACACAGCTGTAGCCCAACATTACCTATTTTTATTGGCAGTCACCAACTTGGTACATTCCCATCACACATCATCATGTGAAGTGAAATGTAACTGCAGAATGGTGGTTAACAGACATGATACAAATTCTAATTTTCTGTTAATAAACACCAAATCACTGCCCCACCTCGGTCATATCCTGATTGAAATCATACCTAGGTCCCTGTAGCTGCTACTAGGTACTAATTGCTGACTCCAGTGCTAGCAGAGAATCAAGAATAATGGAGCTCAGCTCTTTCCCTCCTTTCTTTCAATTTTATATTATTCTTTCATCTGAGCATTCATTACATTGGAAAACAAAACAGCAACTGAACAACATCTTCTAGGGCGTACACGGCTACTTCCTTTACAGCCATCAGAAGAGTATAAGAGTTCCCTAGTACACAGCACAGAACAGTTTATCTTTCAATATCAGTTTTCATTTAAAGTCTTCTCTCACCTGTGAAGATGTCCAATAAGGTACTGAAGAGTGTTATAGTTTGGTACAGGCAGTTGTTTCAGAAGATCTTTAATTTTAATGATGATCCTATTCAACTCAATACAGATGGACTGTCTTTTTTTTGATTTGGGGCTAGCTTGTTTAGCATCCAGTTCCTCATTTACATTCTGGCTTTCTTTTGCAAGTCCAATGAACTCATTGTAAAGCCGAAACAAAATCAAGGGTTCTGGAAGCTGAAGAACGAACATTTCAGAAGCATACTCATGTCTGAACTGTAACTTGTTTCCTTCCTTTTTTCCTTCACCTTTGTCTGGTCTAGCACTTTTTCTTAGGTGATGACATTGTTTAATCCTCCATTAGCTCAAACCACAGTTTGTCAAATCCAATCCCAGTCAACAAAACCACTCCTCCCTACATCTCCTTCAGATGGCTTTTGCTAGCTCTTTCCTGCAATGACTTCAAGACTGAGCATTTATCAGTACAGGTACAGACTTCAGGGAAGTGATTGCTGTGAGGGAGAGTGTTACGCTGCATATGCACAAATACCACAATAATAGAGCAGTTATATACCTTTTTCAGTCTTTGATAACATATTACATGCGGTATCAAATTTGGTCCATAATCCATTATTCAAAATTGGATTTCAGGACACATAAAGCACAATTTAAAATGAATGTTAAGTATTCTCTCAGTATGAAAATGAATACTAATAATCTTAAGTTATGATCCCTATTTAAAATACAGCCCAGTGCCTCAGACTGGTAGCACAGTCTCATGCATCTAATATGCAACCTTTTGACTTAAGTAGGCAGAGTGCATCTTTTGCAAATTTTTAAAAGCACTTAATGGTGATGATCATAGGACTGGGATGTTCATCTCTGCCAGGCAGTGTAAAGAAGAGGACAGGACCATGCAGCTAAGGATTAGTCCTTTCAGGGTTAACAAGTTTTCACAAAGACTCAGGAACTTCACTGGGCAATATCACAGCTTCATTCTTTCAGATATGTACTAAAACTGTTCTAGAAAACTCCATCACAAAGCTTTGAAGCTCGATTTTGAAAGAAAAAGACGGATAACCCCTCCTTAATGAACACAGAATCATGACCATTATGATTGCCTAATGAAATCTGGTAGTATATATAAACAGGAATATATTAGCATCATCTGCGTGATGGGAATATGGGAATGTTTTAAGCTTCATGTAAGACAGGCTAATTCAGTAACTAGGAACATTTTAGAAATCAAAGCTTCACTACAGTGTATAACCAAATGCATGTTCTGCATATAGTACTAGTACTTCAAGAGACATTATCCCCATGTGGAATTGTAATACAAGCAGCTTTCCTTGCCTCTGTCACAGGCTCCATGGGAAAATAAAGCAGCCTACTGCAAATGTACAAAGCACTCAAACTTCTGCTGCAGGACTACTAGAAAGGCTGTTCCCCCCCCCGCCACCGCCTTGTACTGATGTGCTACACTACTTTGGATTTCCATCTGACCTCTCAGGTGCATACCTGGCGAAGATACAGCTTGAGAACATTGCTGATATCATGTGCATAGAGTTCCGAGAGTTCGACCAAATCCTTGCCATTTTCAAAAGCTTGACAAAGCTTTTCAACTCTTGATTTGGCTCCATTCACACGATAAATGCCCTGAAATTAAGAGACCAGCACAACTCTGTTTTAATTTGAAAGGCCAGTGTAAAACACTGATGATACAAACAATACAGCATTAATATCTTAAGAGATTTCCATTTTAAAGATTGTTGGTACTGAAATTCCATAACCAAACTTGAGCATACCTTGACATTCAGAGCTCTGCTTTCAATTTCTGAGGTACACTTTTTGATGATGAAAGGAATGCCATCAGGAACGTTTTTAGCAGCTTGGGCAAATTCCACTCCAAACAAGTGAAGCCTTCCATGAAGTTTTTTGTGCCCACATTGAATAGCTAAAGTCTCTAAACACTTTTTATGGCATGCGAGTGAGCACTACAAGGGAGGAAAAAAAAGCACATGGTTTGATGCAATCTAACACCGTAAGAAATTTCTCTGTCACCCCATATGTGAGCAAAGATTTATTAATCTGTGGTGCTTTCACTCAGAGTTCACGATGATTCTATGAGCCACAGTTACTGTACTTATTTTATATGGAAAACTAATGCAAGTTTCCAAACCTCCTGACTTTACATAAATCCCAAGCTTTCCAACTTACCTCCTCACATTCAGCTCCATGAAATACCACTAAGCTGTCACATTCTCTGCATTTAGATGGAGCTCTCAGCTTCCGGAGTTTGTGTGTTTGTGCTGCTTTGGACATATTGGCATTTCTAAAAGGTCCTGGGGAATTTGCAGTTTCAGATGTCATATCATTTAAACCTGGAGAGAATTTCTCTGTTACAGTCATTCTAATATCTACTACTGAGGTAACATATTTAATTCTGATTTTTAGACAGAATTCTAAATAACAGCAACTATCAAAGTAATCAGAAACATTTCAATCACAAGGAAGCAAAACAATGTTAGAGTTTACATCACAGACATATTAACTGTCAGATCATCTTACATTAAAGTGGAATCAAACAGGAAGTTCTTATCATTAGGTATTTCAACCTTCTCCTGTGTTAATGGCAACTAAATATTAGGACATTTAATTCCAACTGCTCTGCTGTTCGGGCAGCTATTAATGAAAGTTTCATCCTGTGTATTTCAAAGCCCTGGACTAGAGGGTGAAAGATGATGTTAGTGCTGGCCTGTAGTGTTTCTGAAGTACTTAACATCAAAATATTTTCTAGAGAATTCCAAAACAGAAATCTAGAGAACATCGAAAACAGCAACTGATGCTTTTTGTGACCCATTTTTTTCAAGCAGTTTACTTAAAAGGCAACTCCGTGAACCAAAATCCTTTGTTTTACAGATAAAAACTTAACACATACAGTTAATTGCCCAGAAAGCTTCTGAAAAACTCAAGTATCGATTAAACAATACCACTCCAAGTGGAATTTTACATTCATTACACATTGCCGTGCCTTAAACCTGGATCTAAATTAGCACTGTTAACCACAGGCTGATTCCTAGAAGGCAAAGTATACATTTAGGAAATAAGGACTAACCAAAGAATTTCCTGAAGGCTTTACTGAGCCAGTGCCACGAACATTCCAGAGCTATTTATAAGTACTGCAGACATCCCGTAGAACTATTGCTGATAATCCAGTTATTCAGGTTTTAGTACCTGTGGCAACATTGTCTTTGTATAGGCAAAATTCATGTGAAAATTCGAAATGGTCTGGTCAATCTGGGACAGACATTACCAAACTTGCTTATCTAAGTGGAAAAGGGTAAAATCCCAGTTATTACCCTAAACATTTGGATCTACTTTTTTCCAGTTTGCCGGTTACCATATCTCTGTATCTGTTTAGAAGGGATCTTACATAATGCAGTGCCATGTGGCTGATTTTAAATACAAATGTCTGGAGGGAATGGTGAGTGGATCATTTATGTTTACCTCAGGAGGGTGAAGACACTAAAAATGTTCAAAGGCTACTCATATAGTCAATCTAAATGTACAAAGACAATTCTGCACCACTTCATTAAGATGACCTGAACATTATTCTTCAGCTCTCAACCTCAACTGGCTGCACACTGTATTGAAAAGTTGGCAATCAGAGCCTTGTTAATGGACTTTTCTCTCAAGCACATTAAAAAGAAAAGCCACACTCTACAACTAAAAGCATCTTCTAGGGACTTCAGGTATGGAAACAACATTACCACAGTCTGAAGGAGATGGCGGCTCTCTTTCATCAAGATCATCTGCAGATGACATAGTACCAGTGGAAGGTGTTCGGGGAAGTCGTCTTTTAAAATCCCCTAGCAGATGAAAAACATATTAGGGAAGCTGTAAGTATCAGTTCCAACTTTCATTACAGGCTCTATCCAACACTTGCTAAGCTAGCACTGTCTTCATTAATGTCAAACAACCCAAAGAAAAGACTTCAAATGAGGGCAGCAGTGAGTATAGCTGTACCTGGGCTAGCAGATGGAGAATCCATGGATCGTGACTCACTGCTTCCCCCTGCACTTTCAGAGTCACTGCACATTCCTCCACTCTGGTTGCCAACCGACCACGATCTGAATGGTGGTGGTCCTCGTATTGCTTTTGAAAAGAAAATGCACAAATTCCAAGTGTCAAGGACAAAATTACATAATTTTTTATTTAAAGACTATGATTATATTGAAAATAGGAAAATGCTGCAAAAGTTACACGAACGACCAATAGAGTGACAGAAAACAAACCACAGGATATTTACTCTAAAGCCTCAGGATGCAAGAAAATTAATTCAGAAATTTGACACTTGGGCTTCTGTAAGACCTGAAATCACAGTATTTCAAACAACCCCCTATGGATTCTGAATTGCTAAAGTTAATCAAAGTGATTTAGTACATTGAGCTTGACAGTACTTGCTGTTTGAATTGCATCTCACCTTTCTTGTCAAAGAATCTAAGACATACAGGCAGTATTCCATTTGTCCTTACACTCAAATACAGAACTGCTTTTATAGGCTTTGAACTTTAAAATACCTTTTTTACCCGCTTCTCAGTGCTTCACACTTCTGACAGTGAGACACCAAATACACAAGACTAGTATTTTCTGTTTAAAGACTGAACTCCAGATGAAATACAGAACTACCTTGCATATCTGTGCTGCTGGAAGATCTCTTCTCTCCAATCTTTTGTGAAGGATGATAAACAGGGCTTCCCACATCATCTAATGTCTGAGCAGGGAAGTCTCCTGAACACTGAGATAAGTTACCATGGGACGTATGGACACTGTTGCTTGATTGCTTATTAAAAACCCTTCAGAAAGAAAAAGAATAATTTTGAATAAATAAATGAGAAGCAATGTACTTTGTTTTTCACCCCTGGGCACTAAAAAGACTTCATTTAGTTACTGCTTGTGAACATACATGGATGTAACTCAAAAAAAACCACAAACTGGACTTGAAAAAGACAAAACCAAGCAAATCTGTACATCTAAATATCAGAATAATTCAGAGCTATTGCATTCTGCTCCTATTTCCTCCAGAAGTTTCTCTGGGCAGCCATGAGGACCATTCGCCTATAAACATACTGGGGTTAAAATGCTGTGCTTTATAAAGAAGTATGGAAAATGTGTTGAAGCTGGCAGAGAGCTTACAAAATCTGCTGTCGAGATAGGGACAGAAAAGTGTTAATGGTAAGTAATGTAAAATGCTGAAGCACCCTGTGGACAAAAGAGTCTGCTAGCCAAATGCAGCAGTTAGGAAGCTGTTCTTTAACCAGTTCTACCCTAACCAGCCGAACAAAAGAAAGACTTAAAAACATTCAAGTTTGCATTTGTCCAAGCTACTGTCTCTTAAATCAATGCAGGCCTAAGCAATAACAGTGATCACTTCAAGTCCATGAAGAATCATAAGGCCACATCAAGGAAAACAAAAGGCAGGAGAGAGGAGAAAAATCACACTCCTATAAATCCTTAGCAGTAAATAGCTGTGAGAGCACACAAAGAGTTTGAAATTTCATGCTCATCAGTTTCTCCTCAGGGAGCTGCACAGTTAAATCCCCCTCAGTCAGAGTTCATGAGTATAACCTAAATCAGTCTTAAAAGGCAGGAAATTTACAGACAAGAACCAAGAATCTCAGCTTTAACTTTGAATTTCCTGGCTTTTGTTGGTAGAAGTCTGACTCAAGCTTAAGTTTTTTTGTATTTAGCTTCCTTTTGAAAGACGATGACGACACTTTCCTGTACAACTGTGAAACACGAAGATTGGAATGGATATTCTGGTGCTTTAGTGCCAAGAAGACTGTTTTACAACAAGTTAAAGGTGCAAAAGCATTTGGCACACCCCTGACACAGAGGGGTTGTCCATTTTGTCTTGTAGTCTTTACTTCCACATTAGCTGGATCTTTAATGGGTTAACATTAAAAGTCCCATTTCACACAGGCTGGGAAAAAAAGCAATCTCTAACACAGGGACATGTGGACTTTGAGCTTTTTTTTAGTCACATAGCACGAGACAAAAATCAAGCACCACTTCCTGCCAAGAAGTTGCCAAATGTAAACAATGTGAAAGAAGGTATGTAACAGTAAGGGCTGCAGCATAGGGAAACTACCTCCTCTGGCTTCTTAAAGTGATTATCAAATCCTCCTGCCACACCACACTAAAATGTACATTTTTCATATTAACCAGTATCTATATTACAATAAGTCAATTCTTGCACAATTGCCAATGTCTTAGGAAGTCTTACTACACAAAATGACATTCTGCTTTGGAATGTGAAGTCAGGTTTTATGTCAACATTATATATGATTTTTTTATACATATATATATAAATATATAAAATATATATAATCTGCCAAAAGATAAGTCAAAGGGGTAAAGAATGGTAAAGCACGGTAGAACACCAGGGTTCATTTACTTCCTCCAAAACCAACTGTTGCACACACGTGCTTAGCATTTAATTCTAACCCAAGCAAATAACCACTTGTAGTTTGGGACTTACCCATCAACCTGGGAACTCTGGGTTTCAAAAGAGCCTCGTTCAATAGGAATACCTTCCTTTGGCAAACTCTTCACATACTCCGAATACTGCTGACCAGGGTCATAGAGTTTGGCACTTTCACAGAGGGACTGGCAGTTAACTGGAAGAGATACAACCTGAGCATGCTGCAGCTGGAACAGATTAACTGTTGCCTGTTGGGAGAAAAAAAACACTTTAATATTGTAGATCATTTAATACACATTTCACTTGTACATTTGTCCACCCAAATTCATATCCCAACAGGGAATCATTTCAACAGTAGGAGTAGATAAAATCTAGAAAATAGTAACAGTTGTAGGGGTGGATTTTGTGCAAGATTCCTCAAACAACTGCAAAAGCTTCATCTGTAGTATAGATACTGGTATTCCTCTTCTCTCTGGGTTATTGAACACTCCAGGCAGCAAAGGCAGTTCCAGGGGTCTCCCACTTTGGACTGAACAAGGATTCAAGGTTGAGCAAGGATTTCTCCTACCAAAAAAGGATTTTTCATGCTCTGGGGGGAATTTTAGTCACCACTACAGTGATGAAGTAGTTGGAGTTCCAAACCCAGATGAGGTCCATATCACCTCAAGACAAGAAAGGAACCAAACTCTGTCCCAACAGAACAGGTTAACTGAACACTTTGTTAAATGACATAAACCCTCTAAAATACTTCACCACAATGCAGAGACCAGGGAAAGGGGTATACACGGCTGCTTCTTCAGCTTTGGGGTCGCAAAGTTGTTTGCAATTTAAATATACTTGAACTATCAAATTTGTCCAATCTTTCTACCCATGGGTTGTTTTTTGGGTTGCTTGGGGAGTATGCTATGTGTACGGTGTTTTCCATTTCCCCCCTCAGCACTACATTGTCTTTGTCTCATCTAAAAAAGTACACATCTATTGGTATAAAGCACTCTAAAGCTTCCTTAAAAACTGCATATGTACATATACTGGCTTGATGATTTTCTTTGCTTATTTACGTGCATTAAATTAACACATTAAGTTAGGTGCAATGAATCCTGTAGTAACTGAACTGTCATCAAGATTAGCAGGCTCCATGCTGCAGCGTGTTAATGTCCGTTCTGTACTTCAGCCAAACATCTTTGCTAATGCACTGATGAAAATAATGGGAATAGGAGCTGTACTCTTAAGCAACAGGAGAGTGATGCTACTGCCATCAATATTCTTAGAGAGGTTTTACACAAATCGAGTAGTCACGGTTCTTGCAAGGCAACAGCTCATAAAAACCCCAGAAGTATTCATGACATGTGCAAACACCTTTGCCTCTTTCAACTCTTAACAGAAAGAGCACACCACAAACATATTAAAAGTTTTCCTTCCTTATCTATTGGCTTGACCTCTGTCCTTTGAAAGCTTTCTATTTTAAGCAGTTAACACTGCAGATAGGACCTTCTCTTAGTCTTAATAATATCTCTGTGCCAAACATATTTTCAAAAGCATGCTTACAGCTTTAAGAGTCAGATCACACTGGTAAATCAGCTCCCGAAGCTGTGTTAAGACATCACTTTTAAAGCTTTCCAAATAATTCCTTTTCTCTTCAACCTCTGCCATGCTTGTTTTATAGTGTTCATTGGCCTCTTCAGCCTAGAGGGAACACAAGTAGAAAGGATTGATAGACTACACACCTTGATACTAGAAGCAAAATTAAAAACCCCCACACAAGATGCTTGTAATTGGAAAGCCCCATTTAGGATAAAAGCCCAGAAGAGCATAGCGTCACTAAAATTAAGCATTATGAACAGAACACTGGCTCAAATCCTCCCATTGGAAAAGCATGATTAAAACCAGCACAGCCTTAATATAAGAAGCAAGGAACAAAACTTCTTACTTTTTGAAGAGCTTCCTCTTCCAGCCTTCGTTTTTTTTCCAGTTGCTTGCTGAAATCTTTCACAAAGCTTCCACTTGAGCTAAGCTGTTCCTCCTCAGCACGAGCAGTGCAGGATTTGGCCTTTTCATACTCATCTTGACGCTGTGTATATAGTGATTTTGCTTTCCTTACAGCAGCTTCCAGCTCTTGCTGCAAAATATAACAAAGGAAAAAAGCAAAAGAATGAATTGTTTTAATTTCCCCTTTATTTAATGTGATGCTTAAAGAGGTCTGTGCATGGCAATTCAAAGTACATAGTCATAGAAAGATAAACTCTTACAAGTATGTCAATGAAACTGAGTTACATGCCACATCCAATAAGCTCCATAGATTCAACATATGAATTTCAGTGTATAACAGCCTAGTTTGAAAGTTTCATCCTTTTTGAAGACTTTTATCTTCGAACACTGTTAGAGAGGAAAGAAATACCAACCATTTTTTTCTGTTCTCGCTGCCAAAGCTCCTTGATATCTTTCCTTTGTCTGTCCAACTCATTTTTCCTTCCAAGAACAGGCTAGATAGGAAACATTAATAGAATATGTCAAGGACTTTCAGCCAAGTCTGTTCTTTTGAATCATCTGTGCTATACAAAGCTTTTTTAAAACCTAAGAATATCTTGGTCTGTTTCTTTTAAGCTTACCTGCACAAATTTGTTAGACTGGAGAGCAGCAGCTGTTTGTTGCCAAAGCTGATTGTTCTCAATATCATTTTGAAAAGCAGTAATGAATATTGATTGGAATGGCATGTAATCCTAAAATTACACACAACACAACATTAATGGTAGAAGCATGCTGATGTTCTAAATGTCTGCATAATTGACCTAGACTTTCACCTAAATTTCGGAAAGAATTTATATCTTGCATACAGAGTTCGGCATGGATGTAGAAAATGACTCATTTCTCAGCTACACTTAATTTTACTAGCAAAACACTTAAAAGCCTACAAGCCCAAATGACAAAGCATATGGGATACTAAACAGAGAAAAGTCTGTTGTGAAAAGTATAAGGTCTGCGTTTTCGACAAAAATAAATGTATATATCCAAATTTCCATAGCAGATAGGAACACATAAAATACAGCAGATTTTTTAAACCAGTGATTTACAGAAGAAATCAATTCTGTATCCACTTAAAAAGTTTCACATTTGGGCAAGGCATCCAAGAGGTATTAAAGACTTTAAAATCAGGTCCTAGGACGTACTCACCTGGTGTCCAACAAGAGCTTTAGCAGTTTCAGCCATTTTTGCTAAGTTTTTAGCACACTCCACTTCTGTAAAACAAAATGCATAATTACTGTTCACGCTAACAGTTGCGCCACATGCTAAATGCTTGCTACATTCTCTCTGTAAAAGGCTATAGAGGGGACCACCTTCACTTTGTTGCAGGCTTTTAATTACAGGAAATGCATGATAGTTCTGCCCGCTTCAGCAGAACAGCTCCTAATTTAGAAATCACATTATTGACAGTCTGCAGCACAGAGGCCTGACAACAGATTGAATTTCATCATGACAAAGCTGATTAAATGCCAGAAAGAGCCACTCACCCAAGCTCAGCTTTTTTTCTACCCATGCGACTACATCCTTGGTATATTTTGACCATGCCTTAGCATACGACAGAGCTGATTCGATTCCGCTGTCATTTCTCAGGAGCATGCTGTCAACCTCCTCTGCTCGAAGATGTCCTGAAAATAAAGCATCCGACACAAGTGAATTTTAGACATTACCACATGCTGAGAGCAAAGCCAGTATTAGCCAACTGTGAATGCTTAAGCAGCTCTGACCTGGAGCTGGTCTTTAATGCTAGTTGACTCTAAACAGGACTGACAGAGGTTTTAAAATACTATGACCCTTTAATTTGTTCTATCTGTAGTAGTCATATGGTCAGCATAACTTTCTTAAAGAAAGTGAGCCACTGATCACATGCTGACATACACAAGTGCTTCAGGCCCTGGTTCTTCCAACACCCCCAAAAAGCAGCCCAAGTTGGTTACTCACAAAAGCAGAAAACCCCTGCTACAGCAAGTTTTTTACAGTGAAGTTTTAATGGTAGCAGAGGTGTAAAAAAAAAAAATAAAAATGACCAAGCAACTTACAACATTTTAGAAGATCAAGGCACAGATAGGCACACAGAATATTGTTTATTAATATTAAATGAATGGCCTACCTTGAATATCATCCCTTTCATGCAGTGAACCCCCAGATTCCACAGAAAGATTCTCGAAAGACTGGTGTACAAGAAACAAAGCATTAAGTTAGTGAAGGGAAGCTCTCACTCAACTGACAGGCTAACAAGAGAAAAGGCATCATCTGCCCCTTTCTTTTTTAATGCAGATAAAGCAACAAGCTGTACTGTAACTCCCTCTCAATCTAAGGCACAATAACCTTCCAAGCTGTTGACTGAGGCATAACAAATAGCAAGGAATCATTCTATACCTTTAAATCAACAGTTTTGAGAGGCCGAGACGAAAGAGGCAATTGTTTAACAAAATGGGCTGATACTGAAGTGAGCTCCAGCTTTTCTTAGATCCCTACCTATCTTTTGAAAAAGCATTTTGCAGACCTCATGCCACGTACATTTAACAGACACCATTCTGCAAGCCTTTAGAATCCTGCCTTTCTTCCTCAAGGGAACGAAGTCGGAACTTTCTCCTCCTGTGCACTGTAGGCACAACAGCTGACTGGTAACACTTGCTAATGAAGCCCTGACAACCAGAACAACCTGACAGGATTTAATCCAATAATAAAAGGTATTTAGCACAAGATTTCATCCCTACCTTTGTGCTCACATCGTGTTTTGCTACCCCTTTAACTGTGGAAGGTGAACTATTTGCAGGACTGTGCTGTAGAGCACACCACTGAACAGATTTAAAGGAACAAGTTTAACTAGTAACCACAACCCCTTTAAAAACAAAAACCCAAAGAAAACCAAAACCCTACATCATTTTAAATGAATAAATTACTTTCAAAAACTCAGAAGCAGAGAGCACACAGAAGACACAGGCCAAGAAATAGCTGCAAAGTGGCCTTAAACTTTACAAGAACAGCTTGTTTCCATTTTAGACTTTGGTGCCATTTTACTTTCAGACTTAAAGCACAGTATCAAGAAGGCAATAGGTTCTTCTACGTTTATTTGCAATGTAAAAGGAAACCGAACATAAAGCACACAAAAATCCCTTGATCATTGTTTACTTCACAGCAAAAGCAGCTTTTCCATATACCAAAACATGCAAAGTATTAATCCCCAATTACATTGTGCAGGATTAAACTAAAGAACAGCTCCATTCCTAAGAAAGTGGAACACTAGTACAATCGTTGTCTAATAAAAGAGAGGTTTGGTAAAATGGAAGCACCTTTTCATGAGGCCCTTTTCCATGTAAAGCTATCAACTAAATGGTTAAAAAGAAATCAAATCTGACTTTAGAGATGGGTCAATATTCAGTTGCACAGAAAGCCTGGACATTCCCAGATTTAGTTCTGATTTGGATACAAGATATTACTGTCTTCAAGTAGATTTTAAAGTAGCATAAAGTTCAGGGAGAACAAATAAGAGGGGAAAAAAACCCATGCTTTGTGTTAACTCAGGAGGCACTTAGAAATCATGTTTCTAAAAACTATTTTCCATTCTGTAAGACCCGAATCATTTCAGTCCCAAGCAGAATTCACCCCTTCCAGCAATTCAGGCACACTTCTAGACAGGGCCATTAATCAATGCTCATTCATCCATCCATCCACTTTCACCCCACTTCAAATACGTAACACTACGTTTTAAAAGCAAGCACGCGGACAACCACTTTGTACTACACCTTATGAGAACCTGACCCACACAGCTTGCCCCCTCAAGCATCCTATTACTGTGTAGATTTAACTTCTCAAACCAGTCTCTTGGGTCTTTTTTCCCCCATTACTCAAGAACTCTCTGGGTAATGTCTGAAAGAGGCAGACATCTGCATGCATTTTAAAACCTTCATCCTTCCCCTTTATTACGCTCTCAGATCTACAGAGCATCAAATAGCATTCAAATAGCTTGTTCAGTAATGAAAGGTCACACATGCCTGTCTCATCTCTTCCAATGTATTCTAAAGCTCTTCTGGTTTTAATTAAAAAATATCTTTGCTTCCACCTTGTCCTTCTGGTTGTAGTACAAGGGCTATTACATTTGCTATTACATTTGCTAAGAGGGGGTATACATATCATTTAACTTAAGCTTCCAAGTGGAATGTCTAAAGAATGTAGACTCCCCTGCAGTCAAGACAAGCAAGATCAGCCTCCCACTACCCAGCTCAGAGCAATCCTATCCTCAACAGCTTAGGTAGGGAGGTCCCTAATGTAACAAGCAATTAAAATCTCTCCCATTAATTAGCCTTCACAGCATTTACATGTTGAATTCTACCAAAATGCTATTCTCAAACCTTAAAAGATACAGCTAGCTGCTATGTTCAACTACTGAATGCACACATCTACAGGAACAGTTGATACAGCTAAATAGTTTGCATTTAACTCCTCCTGACACTCAAACTCCTAGTTTGCCTCCAAACTGCTCTCTGAACTTCAAATCAAAGTGAAATGCTTCATCTGTTACATGTGCATTTATCTGCTTTGCCGTAATGCACTTAAATCTAAGACAGATTCCTAAGAAATCAAACCATATTATTCTACCTGCTCTAACATTTGTGATTGTTCCCTTCCACATTAGGAAAAGCGAATGATGATACAAAAAGGTGCTTTTAAATACAAGCCGGTGACTTCTGAAGCATCTAGAACAAAATTCCTTCTTCATTTCACTGTATTCTAATCTCCCCTTGGTCTTCCCCCATCCCAGTGTTCAGAAGGGTGATGCTTTAGCCATGCATTCACTTTGCAATACAATATATGAGACCATCTCCCTCCACAGGAGCACTTTATTGCATTGCAAAGCCACTACAAGATTAAAATGTTGGCAAATTCAGCAAATGTTGGCAAATTCCTCCTGCTGTTGACCCAATGAGCTGCAGTAGTACTTGTTCAAATAATCTCATTTCATTTACATGAGATGCAGGCTTCTATACTTTATTTCGTACTTTCTATCAGCAACCTAACCCTCTGATTCCAAGTCTGCTGGAACCAGTTTTCCAGGTAGCCTCCTTCCTCTCCATATTGTTCATGAAGATGAGTTTTCTAGCAGCTACCCAAGAATTTCTGTGATCAACATCTTTCTCATATGTGTTATCAACCATAGTGGAAAGTTAAAGACTATTCTCAGCTGCAGCTGCACAGCATTGCTATGATCAATCCTGTGTGAAGGAATGCTAAACTTTAAGTATGTTTTAAAAGCCTTTTAAAAAAACCATAAACTCAGCTTGTCACATATACCAATTATCAACCACACTTCCCTTGCATGGAAGTTTTCATTTGACTTGATTTACTTGAAAGTCTGCTTCTGGATACACAAAAATTCAGAACAGAATTGGTACAAAGCACTTTTTAATCTCTTTTTTAAAGCGGTTAAAGGCGAGTTTAAAAAGCTACTGTTTTTCTTTGATAACCTATAAATTGGCAGTGCTATTTCAGCTCTATTAGTTAATTGCTGAAGTACAAACTGGGCTCTGGAAGAAGAAAAGGTTGTTTTGTTATGAATATTAGTCTTCAAAAGCCAAAGAGAGGTCATTACACCCTTAACTTCTAGGTCTAACAGGTCTATTCTAACTACTCCAGCATGCAAATCATTTAAGTATCTTACTTTTAAGTATTCAGTTCTTTCACTTAACTCATTTAAAACTAAAATACAACTACAGCAGGTTGTTATTTACACGTTTGAGTGCTAGCCCTGGTGAGTCATCACTGGCATTTAAACCTGAGAATACATTCAAGTATTTGAAACATTGAATGCATCATGGGTTTAATCTTGTTTTAACACTCAGATGACTCCAAGTGTCCCAGCCCTAAACAGGGATAAACAGTTTTAGTGGAAATGAAAATCTCCTTTAAAAGCTATCAGTCCACACTCCAAGAGAACGTGTTTAGCTTACCCGACTTCTCCGAGATACAGGAAGTCCCAGTGACGAGCCATTGTCTACATCTCCCATAAGGAAGTCTGAAATACTGCCAGAAAAACAAAGACTTGTGTTATTTCATTACTTTACCTCACTGAGAACAAAAACTGTTTCTAACAGCCTTCAAAATGGCTGCAAACAATTTTTAGCCTTATATTCCCTGCAATCTCTAGACCATCACCATTTACCTTTTCAAGAATCAACCACCAAACCAAACCCAAATACCCCCAAAAAGCAGTAAAATTGTTCTCATGTGGTTCATTTAAGTTCGCTTTCTTTTGGACAACTATTAACTGATAAACTAGAGTTTGGATTGCTGTTTAGTCTTCATTTGATTCAGCTCTGCTAACCTCTTGAGAAACTCCTTCTGGATTCCAACTTACACGTTTCCAAAGGTGAATGCCAATGTTTCAATGGAAGAAAATATTTCACTGAAGAGCTCCCTCTTGCTCTCTTCTTTAACTTCTTTGAAGTTCACCGCTTAGGAGAAAAAAAAATGACAACCCAAGAGTGAGAGGTGGGGTCAAGCAAGCAAGTTTACTAGGCCTAAAGACAGATCTTATACACATGAACATGCAATGTTACACTGTCCTGAACAACTGACAAAACACAGTTTTACAGAAGATTAGTAAGAAAGTAAACATGAGAGGAAAGAAATTAACACAATCCAGATGCTTCCCACAATGAAATCAGATTCCTCTTCCACTTCCTATAGCTTCCTACTTAAGCAGCAGCTTTGTATGGGAATGTAAGGGGAAGAGAAAACCCACACTCGTTTACCAGCCAAAGCCACACCATAGAGCAGTTCACAAATGCAGTCACGTATTTAAAAACCTGCTTCTTTTCTGGGTAGAAAGTCCAACATTCAGAACACGAGCAGTAGTTCATGGAGGTGCACACACCCCCAACTGCATGTGATCCTGTTGCATCCAGGACATTTGATTTCTGGCTTCAATACAGCCAAATAGAAAGCTATCTAGATGTACTGTCCATAGCAAAACCCTTTAACTATTAGCTCCATAGTCTGGCAAAAGTCCCTGAGTTCTGCCCATTAAAAGCTTTCATGCCAAACTGGAATACTGAGAAGACAAGCAATTTGTCCAGAGTTTCTATTAACTGGATGAAGAGGAGAAGGGAGGAAGGAGAAGACAAAAAGCACAACCAGTTTTACGCATTTTCAACTTAACTCCTTGATCATTGCTGAGTGTGAATTATTTCTGTAGAGAAGTCACATAGGGAATTATTTATTAGAGAATTATTTTGTTGAGGAGACCCCTTTAAACTGAAGCTAAGCCCTCTGGATGCAAGTTCATAATCTGACGTTGCAAGAGCAGACAGTTTCACATGAGCTGTTCACTCTGATTCATCGCTTTCTGCAGGACCTGTGGCAATGTCGATTTATTTACATTTAAAGTACAAATACAGAAAGAATGGACCATAATGACTTTTACAAATATCAAAAATTACATCATCTTCCAATGTTGCCCATTCTATGCTCATTTTCTTAGCAAATTAAAGTAACAGACTTTAAATATCCAAACTTCCTGCCAGGTGCCTAAACATTAATGGGTAACAAACAAAGAAAGTACAGTAATCTGCTCCCCCATTAGACTTCCTCTGTGAAAGGAAAAGTTTTTAACCAGTAAATTAACACAGCTGCATCCATTTTTATGCAGCATTCCTGATCAACACTTTAATAACAACTACTTCTATATAATGTTATTACAGAAATATGGGCACTCTCATGGGCTATTTGCACCATTACTTGCAGAGCTGGAACAATGTGTTGTAATAACCTACAGCCAAAACCAGCCATATACTATAAACAAAAATTAACAGTCTGTCGCCACAGTTCACTCCTAAATTAAGGCTTTTTCTACCTCTTCCTTCTTCTACACTTTGTAATTACATTAAAAAATGCCTCTGGCACCTTTGTTTGACATAAAGCTCAATAAAGCTCCATGGATTATATATAAAATCTGTGGAGTTTTATTATACACACACACTTCTTAAACAGCAGTGGATTTCTTTATTTTTGTTAATTCAGGTTAATGGAAAACCTCAGCTTTCCAGAGATAACCCTGCTTCTGAGCCCAAGCTTTGCATTCCAAATCATTAAGCAACAACAGTTACTATGAGATCTATAGATTACAAGCCACTAATGACTAGAAAAACAACTGGGGTGCCAACATGAAACACAAACTATTTCAAAATTAAAAGATCCCTGCAAAACCTGTCTATAGATTCAAAGCACTTACCACTGAAACACTCTTACATCCATCAGCTGGGGTGTCTTCAGAGAAAAGAGCACTTCTTTCACTTTGCTAATGAGACACGAATATAGACAGCCCTAAAGAAATGCTGTCTGTTTCGCTCTGCCTTCCTGTTCCAGGAAGAGTTGTATTAAGCTTTATACTTTAAATACTAGAGAAATCCTTCCTTTTCAGGATCCATCACAAATGGAATAATTCATCTGAAGTTTCTTCAAAATTGCCACTTTTGCCTACAAGGTTAGTGCAAGCTGTCAGTAAATCAGTGGAATACAAGCAGCTTTCTTCCAGCTTACTACCACTGGAATGCTGATGTACTTAACATCAACTTTAAACCATGCACTCTCTTTCCCCAGGACATCCTGACTGCACACAATAGCCACTGACAACAATGAACTTTAGTAATCTTTCCATGTCTGGAAATGACAGCTATCTGTCTATAGTTCTACAGATTCCAAAGCAAGTATACAACTTAACAACACTTTCAAGTAAGACTTCAGATGTCATATAATTAACTTTAAAAAAAGAAATCATATTATAGCAATATATTAAACTTTGGACTCCAGTATGTGAAATGCAAGCCTAGCTTGCATTAAAGTGGATCTCTATTTCCAAAGCTAGCAAAACCGTCTTCAAACTGAGGTGACTTTGGCAACCTCATCAAAATGCTACGAGACACTGCAAAACTCTCTATACCATCCAAAAGCTTTCTGATTCAAGCACAGAACAGGCTGGGGAGCCAGCAACAGCCATGGAAGTTTTGAAAGCCAGAATACCAGAAACTGAAGCAGTGTCTAAGGACGTTTAAGCAATGCTTCTGAAACCATGAAGAGGGTGTCACCTGTGAGGACCAAAGTGGAACCAGGGCCTTTGAAATGTGAAGCTTAGCTCACAGTGACCACAGCACGCAAGCTTCTCTGATGCTGTCTTGTTCCCTTCCAATCAAATCAACACAGCACAGCCCAGGAAAGCCAGGGGACACAGCCACAGCAGATGGAGTCTGCAGGAGTTTGCTTGCCTTCTGCTTCCCCCCTCCCCATGCGCACATGCAAGACTGGCAGAGCAAAGCCTGGGCAAGTCTGAACTACACCAGCCTTCAGGATTTACTCTCTTCAGGTCAATTTTCTCAGACCTAGCAGACGTATATGGTAACACCGCCATCTACTTCCTTAGATAGGAATCCATATACTTTACTAGCTGACTTTTAACCAGTAAGCAGCTGACTGACTTACTGGAACTGAATACCTTTGCAATCAGTTTTCTGTATTAAACTCCTAAAAATGCTACCGAGAACCTTTCTGAACTATTTCAAAACCAAAAACACCACCCAAGCAAAGAAAAAACCCACCCATGACCAAAAAACCCACACCTTCTCCCAAAGCAAAGACTTCGAATACTTCTTGTTACTACCTCTCATCTTTAAAAGTGTGTATTAAAAAACATGGTGGGGGGAATGTGAGTGAAGAGCAGTTGTATGCAGACTGGTAAGAGGCAGAAGAAGAGTATTTGCAGCTAGAGAGGATCAGCAGGCTGTACAGGCAACTGCTTTTCTCCTTTTAGGTCTCTGTGCCATGTAATCTCAGCAGCCTTTATTTACTACCAAGTCTGGCAGCCTCCCCAGCTTCAACTGAATGCCAGTAAGTTTGAGGAACTCTTTCCTACTCCCTCCACAACATATTTTTCTCTGAATTTACATCACAGATACACCAACAACATTGAAGTCACTTCACCTTGACAGAGGTATTTAGTTTTGAGGCAGAGCAATTAGAACAAAAAAAACATACCCAAAATGGTAATATCTGCAAGTGCAATTTTCAACTTTACCAGGAATCTGCATCGATTCTAGTGATCCAGTTAAGTCAAAAGGTGCAATTTAGAGCAAAAGAACAGTATAAACTTGAATCCAGCATAGTATCAGAACCATGTACTCTGGAGCTACCAACGATCCGAAGACACTAAGTGGGAAAATAACAACCACGAGTATGATGGTGGGCCAGGCTGGGAGGTGTCTTCCAGAAATAGGATTCTAAACAGGTTGCAAGCAAGATGCTTCGGTCAGTCTCAATTCTTCCAGATCAAGCAAGGTGACATTTAAAAGGCACTCATCACAAAGCACCCGAGTAAGCACGTATAAGTAGTAGAGTCCAAGCAAAGACGCCCGATGAACCCTGTTCAAGATTCAGAGACATCAAAGGGGGTTTTGCCTACACTTTCCTGAAACTTCAGTATAAAATAGTAAAACTATGATACTATCTGTTCTGCCAAGCATCATTCTCTGTGGCAAGATTAAGATAACATGCTATAGCTAGTTTTTCCTTCAATCTGTTAGAAAGGAATAGCATTAGACATCCAAAGCAGAACAAGCAACACACTGAGATCATTGCCACTGAAGGACCAGAGGAATGGCTGGGAGGCTTGAAGGAGGGGCACAGGCACCCTGATTTTTACTAGCATTCAAAAATACTCCCACTTGCAGTAATTTAAAGGGGTAGTCTGTCTGCACTGGCCATTCCCTTGAAATCACAGTGCAACTTCTCATTTAAAAGCCAGAGTTGCTGGTTCCAAAGTTACTGGAACTGATTTCACTAAGAGCAAAAGCAGACATTTGTTCAAATGGCTATTTGCCTCTATGGGAAGTACCAAATACAAACTAGATTTGAAACCCTGGCATTATGCAAAGATTCAAAAAGGTCTTTCTAGAACCTAAGCCAGTTACACTTCTATTTCTGAAGGGGGAGAAGGAAAGGAAGAAATCATGTGTAAATCCCAGCTTGTTTCTATTTCATCCTCTCCTAAATAAACATCAGAAATTTTCCATGCCAGGTTAATCTTCTTCCTAGTCATAAATGTGACTACAGATACAGACTGCTTCCACGTCTTTTTATAGTTCTGCCCTCCAATGACAAGAAACAGATGAGTCACATGAACTTCTTTCATAATGTCACATTAACATGCCTGGGAACACAGAGGAAAAAGGATACTGGTTCTATCCTACCAGCTCCTCATATTCTTGTAGCTTCCTGTTTATTTAACAGTTACATTAGTCCTAGTGAAATAACCACAGCTGAAAACCTGTGAATGCATGTGCTTCTGACAGGCCAGTGTAAGCAAATGCAGGGTCTGATATGCTTACAAGCCACTACAACCTGCTGTATTTTCACCTCAGCTTCCTCAGTTCCAGCAGCCATACACTTCAGTTTGAATACAAACACAGCACAGTATGATCCTCACACCAAAACCAGCTGTGAAAACCAAGCAGGCGCTCAAGACAAACTGCTTTCACATTTGCCACAGGCTATGCTTTTTAATACAGCAAAGGTTTTGCTGTTCCTAAGAGAAGTAGGGCTTGGGTACCTGTCAGAGAGAGCTGAAATGCTGAAACTCCCTGTTCCCATCTCCAGACACATGAGGAATACAATACATGGTTGAACACTGATAGGCCTTACTACAGCCTTCATTTGAAAGTACTTTTTGTATGAAAGGCTACAGAACTGAGGCAGGACTGACCGAGACTGCCTTCTTCAGTGTGACCCAGAGCTCCCCTTCCTTGCTATTAACCTGGGAACTCCACAAGGCCAGGTCATATGGCACTGGATCACTCGCTCTGTGGTAAGTCGTGTTTGCTTTAGCCAAAAAGCAGCCAGTTTATGGCAGCCTCTCCGTTCTAGGTCCAGAATGCATGCTGCTCACCAGAGAGATGAGCAACTCAGGAAGAAATGAGAGAGAACACTATGAACAGCAATTGCATGCCATAATCTTTTATTCCATCAGAAAACACTTCTTATCTCTTTAGTCAAGCTGGAAGAACACATTTGTATCAGATGGGCACTGTATCATCACCGCACTTTGGATCCCATAGCAGGAATCCTAAAGCGAGACTTTCAGTACTGTCAAACCATTGCCAATGAGAAAGCTCTTCACAATGTAACAAGGAGGGGGAAAAAGTCAAAACTCGAGCTCTGTTCCAGAAGCAGGACAAAGACTGTTACCATAACAAAATCAACTCCTTTCATGCCTTTTCTCGTTGAGAGGTTTCTCATTGTACAAGGTCATATTTAAGATAGTTCAAGTGGGCCATAGCCAAACAGAGACTTTTCAAATGTCCCTAAAGTAGTCTTATACCTTGACCTGCTTCAACACATCTGACACAAAACTGGAAACCATGACTGTATGGATTTTGTTTCAAGAGGCATTCTCACAACAACAAAGAGCAGAGCCACTCTCAGCATTCTGTAATTATGCAGTGTGCACAGTGCTTTCCTTACAGGAGTTTTTCTTTCCATAAAGAGAAGAATGCAATCCCTCCATAACTATACAAACTCAATATAGTAACAGTGAATGAACTCAACAACGCAAATGCTAGTAATCAGTTGATTTCAAGTGCAAACATTTATACAAACTGAAATCTGAAAGAGCTAAAAAGTATGCGTGAATATCTGTATTGCCCAAAAAAGGTTTAGTACTAAAGTTATTTCTTCCGTTCACTATCAAGAGAAATGAAAGAATGCTAAAGTAACTGTTCAAAGAACACCTACTCATTAAACCAGGAAGAAACAGATACAGCCAAGTATCCCAGCTGCTCCAGCCAATGAGCCAGCTTCAGTTGGAGCTTGGCTCAGATGCCTCTATACAAATGCCTGTAGCATGGGGAACAAACAAGAGGAATTAGAGATGTATGCACGTCTACAGGGGTATGATATAATAGGCATCACAGAAACATGGTGGGATGGCTCCTACGACTGGAGTGTTGGAATGGAAGGTTACAGGCTCTTTAGAAAAGACAGGACCGGCAGGCGGGGAGGGAGAGTTGCCCTTTATGTTAGGGATAGGCTGGAGAGTATGGAACTCTGTCTGGGGACAGGTGAGCAGTCCACAGAGAGTTTGTGGGTCAGGGTTAAAGGGAATATAGCTATGGGAGACATTACTGTGGGGATCTGTTACAGACCGCCTGATCAAGGAGAACCTGCAGATGAAGCACTCCATAGACAGATCGGAAAAGCCTCACACTCGCAGGCCCTTGTTCTCATGGGTGACTTCAACCACCCTGACATCTGTTGGAAGGACGGTACAGCCCGGCACAAGCAATCCAGGAGGTTCCACGATTGTGTAGAAGACAACTTCCTTCTGCAAGTAACAGAGGAGCCGACAAGGAGAGGTGCCACGCTTGACCTCGTGCTCACCAACAGGGAAGGGCTCGTTGGAAATGTGATGCTCCAGGGCAGCCTTGGATGCAGCGATCATGAGATGCTCGAATTTGAGATCCTCAGGACAGTGAGAAGAGCGTGCAGCAAGCTCACTGCCCTGGACTTCAAAAGAGCAGACTTTGGTCTCTTCAGGAACCTGCTTAGGAAGGTTCCATGGGATATAGCCCTAGAGGGCAGAGGGGCCCAAGACTGTTGGTTGATATTCAAGGATCACCTGCTACAAGCTCAGGAGTGTTGCATCCCAACTAGAAGGAAGTGCAGCAGGAGGGCCAGGAGAACTCCTTGGATGGATAAAAAGCTCCTGAGGAAAATTCAAATGAAAAAAGAGGCTTATAATAAGTGGAAGCAAGGACAGGCGGTGTGGGAAGAGTACAGGGATGCTGTCCAGGAAGCTAGGGACCAGGTTAGGAAAGCTAAGGCCCAGTCAGAATTAAACTTAGCTAGAGGTATTAAAGATAACAGGAAGGGATTCTACAAGTACATAGCAAATAAAAAACAGACTAGGGGGAATGTAGGTGCCCTCAGGAAGCTCTTAGGAGAACTGGCTACACAGGACTTGGAGAAGGCTGAGGTTCTGAATGACTTCTTTGCCTCGGTCTTCACGGGCAAAGGCTCTGACCAAACCACCCAAGTCTTGGAAGGCAGATGCAGGGACTGTGAGAATGAAGACCTTGTGCCCACTTAGGAGAGGAACTGGTTCAAGACCATCTTAAAAATCTGAATGTGCACAAGTCCATGGGTCCTGATGAGATCCATCCGCGGGTCCTGAAGGAGCTGGCAAATGAAGCCACTGGCCATCATATTTGAGAAATCATGGCACTCAGGTGAAGTTCCTGATGACTGGAAAAAGGGAAATGTAACCCCCATTTTTAAGAAGGGGAAAATGGATGACCCGGGGAATTACAGACCAGTCAGTCTCACCTCCAAGCAAAAACTTGGAGCAGATTCTCCTGGAAGGCATGCTAAGGCACATGAAAAACAACAAGGTGCTTGGTGACAGCCAGCATGGCTTCACTAAGGGGAAATCCTGCCTGACCAATTTGGTGGCCTTCTGTGATGGGGCTACAGAACTGATGGCCAGGGGTAGAGCAGTTGATGTCATGTACCTGGACCTGTGCAAAGCATTCGACACTGTCCCACTCGACATCCTTGTCTCTAAATTGGAGAGACATCAATTTGATGGATGGACCACTCAGTGGATAAAGAACTGGCTGCATGGCCGCATGCAGAGTTGTGGTCAATAGCTCTATGTCCGGCTGGGGACCAGTAACAAGTGGCGTCCCTCAGGGATCGGTGTTGGGACCGGTCTTGTTCAACATCTTTGTTGCTGACATGGACAGTGGGATTGAGTGCGCCCTCAGCAAGTTTCCTGATGACACCAAGCTGTGTGGTTCGGTTGATACCCTGGAGGGAAGGAATGCCATCCAGAGGGACCTCGACACGCTTGTGAGGTGGGCTGATGAAAACCTCATGAAGTTTAACCATGCCAAGTGCAAGGTCCTACACCTGGGTCCGAGCAATCCCAGGCACAGCTACAGGTTGGGCAGGGAAGAGATTCAGAGCAGCCCTGTGGAGAAGGACTTGGGGGTGTTGGTCAATGAGAAAGTGAACATGGGTCGGCTTCAGTGTGCGCTTGCAGCCCAGAAAGCCAACCATATCCTGGGCTGCATCAAAAGGAGCATGACCAGCAGGTCGAAGGAGGTGATCCTGCCCCTCTACTCTGCTCTTGTGAGACCTCACCTGGAGTATTGTGTGCAGTTCTGGTGTCCTCAACATAAAAAGGACATGGAACTGTTGGAACAAGTCCAGAGAAGGACCACGAGGATGATCAGGGGACTGGAGCACCTCCTGTATGAGGACAGGCTGAGGAAGTTGGGGCTGTTCAGCCTGGAGAAGGGTGCATGGAGACCTCATAGCAGCCTTCCAGTATCTGAAAGGGGCCTATAGGGATGCTGGAGAGGGACTCTTCGTTAGAGACTGTAGTGACAGGACAAGGGGTAACGGGTTAAAACTTAAACAGGGGAAGTTTAGATTGGATATAAGGAGGAAATTCTTTCCTGTTAAGGTGGTGAGGCACTGGAAGGGGCTGCCCAGGGAGGTTGTGAATGCTCCATCCCTGGCGGTGTTCAAGACCAGGCTGGATGAGGCCTTGGGTGATATGATTTAGCATAAGGTGTCCCTCCCCACGGCAGGGGGTTGGAACTAGATGATTTTAAGGTCCTTTCCAACCCTAACTATTCTATCCTGTGATTCTATGATTCCAAGTCACTAATTACAATTTCCCAGAACTATGAAAAGTTGTAACTCCTTACCTTTTACTTTTGCAATAACTGTTCCTGCAGCACTAAGGATCTCGACCGAGTTTAGATTTTGGTATTTACTTATCACTGCTTTTAAAACACGTAGCAACTCCCCCAGGCGTTCATGTACTACCTGGTGCAGGCCATCTTGGTTCTCTGAAAAGAGGAAAGGAGAAACTATATTAAAATGGTGAATGAGCACCCAATCACATTCAAACCAGTTTGATGGTAACATATCTGGACTGAGGTCTAGGCCATATGGATGCTGGGTCTGCTTAGAACAAAGAAACTGAAAAAAAAAAAAAAAGTGTTATACAGGCATTTGCCAACAGTTTACTTGCAATATTGTATGTGTTTTATAGACAGACTCATTTCCTCCAAAACTCAAGTAAGTATACTTAAAACAAAGACTCTACAGCAATATCCTAAGATTTCTGAATTAAACCATCTCCTTTATCTCATGTAATTTCATCAACCATTGATTTTGATCACTACATATATTCAAAGCAGAGTATCAACAAAAACACATTGGGACTGCTCAGCTGGTATTTCCACACCTGATCCAAATTCATCATAATTTCTTTCTAGTCATAAAATTACACAAAGATTTTTGGCAAATGTTGGCTAACTTTGAACTCAAACATCAGTCAAATCTTGTGCATCTTTAATATACAAGTCCAAATCTACAAGGTCTGTCTTTAAGCATGTCAGTCCTCATAAGGAAACCCCCTCAAATAAGTGCTGTTTTTCATAGCATATGCCTCTTGCTGTGTGTCCCCAAACCCATCTCACCTTGTTTTTCAGCAACACAGTTCCAGTTGCATACATGGCCCAGGTTAAACCACAAGCTCTTACACTCTGTTACAGAAGAGGTGCTGGTGCACGGAATGAAAGGTTCCCATGCACTAGAGTGCTGCGTTGCAAGTTCTGGTCAAAAGCTTTCAAATTCAGGAAAGTCTAGCTTATGAAAAAGAAAAAGAGGATCTAATACAAGCTGACTCACTTCCCCAGCGAGCAAAAGGAATGGCAATTCTGTGTAGTCTGTGGCCATGATAACAAACAGGTCAATACAGATAATTACAGTACAGTGCAAATTGATCCAGGGTTACTAAGAAAACAGTTTCAAATCTGAGCCATTCTGTTCTGACTACAAGACATGATATTTAGGCTAGAGGCCCAACAAATACAGCATGACACATAAGTACAGTATATCACTACTGGCAGGTGGGTAGGTTGTGGGGACTACATACAAATCACATGCAATTGTTACCGAGTGCAAAAGCAAGCCTTCGAAGAACCACTATGCTTTATCTCCCTATACACCAAACATCAGGAGGGTTTTTTCAACTCAGACTAGCTTATACATGGTCAAAGGAAAAACCCCGACGCAGGAAGTGGACTAAGGCAAAAACTTTATCTACCATTCACCGGCAACTTGCATGTTTTTTCCTGCTGGAGGGGAGTAGGAAGCTCTGTCCACAACAGGATACACAGAAGTCTAGGAAAACCCATCTTACACAGCAGTAAATTAAGAAAACTGTGATTTATTAAAGAGGCATAGCTGTGGCTTTCTCTTCATTTACATGTACACATGATGTTTTTTAACTGAGGACTCAAGTAACAAGTTATTTTCAGGTAATAGGCTATTAGATAGTTAAAAGAATTCCAAGTAGTTCATTACTAAGACTGTAGTGTGTAGAATTAAATCCTCAGGAGATGGTCTGTGGTGGTTGTGTCTCATTTCTTCATACAAATCCCCAGAGGCACACAAAATTGTCTGCAACACTTCGCTGAGGCTCCTGACTTACACTGGCAGGACTGGGGCAGATACGCTTTTATGATGGTGTTTGAAAGCTGTATGCCACAAACCTGCATCAGATGTTTCTGTCTAACAAGAGTACATGGAGTCCTCACATGAAGGGCATGAATACCATGGTCAACTGACCAGAGATGGTCTGCACAAGCACACCATTTGACCAGAACTGCATTTCTTGCCTAGCCAAGACAAAGGTGTCCCTGTCTTCTGATGCACACCCCTGGCCAGAGACAAAAAAAAGAGTTCCTAATCACGTGAGCAGGAATACACATGCATATAACCAGGTCCTTCCGGCAATGTGGTTGGTAGACTTTTGGACCCCTAAGAAGTAAGGGAGGGGAGGCAAGGCAGGAAAGCAGATAAATCAATCTAGAAATTGCTCCCAGCTTGGGAGCCTTCAGGAAGGAGTGCACCACAGGCATGCAACAAACTGCATGAATTATTGTGGGGAGTTCAGTCAGACATACAGCTACAGGCTTGTCGCTACAGGACAAAACAGCCTTTTGGGCTTTTACAGGTTAGGGTAAAGACAATCAAAACCATAGAGAAGACTAATTAAAGCATATCTGATCCCAAAATGCAGTTTGTTCGTATTAAATTTTGATAATATTTTACTAGACCAACAGAGGTGGAGGAAAAAAGGCAAAGTGGGAGAGGGAAGAGAGCAAGAAAAAAAAAACACAACTTGAGGGAAACAAGCCTCTTCAAGTCTGAAACAGAAACAGTAAGCTTCAAAGGGAAATGCAAGTTGAAAACAACTGCTGAGTGGAATTAAATGTTTATCATACCATCCAAGAGAACACTATCACTAAAGTAATGCATTCGAGCATAAGATTAGTTATTTGTACTCTTGAAAGTGAAAAGGTCTGGCTACACCCAGCTGTGATTTCTTTGTATTCCATCACTGCTTTATTTGTTTATAGAATATCTAAAACATTGTTTTCTGTGCCTCCACAAGACAAAAGGTCTGTGACAAGTAGTGCTTGGGAGAGGGGTGGGGGCAGAAGCCATCAGGAACCACAGTTAATACTGCCTTTGCAACTGATACTCACCAGACACACACCTAAACAGAGATTTCCTGCCCAGGACACATTTATAAACCACAGGTAATAACACAATCTAAATATGCCAGCTTAACAAAACACAGTTTTAACACTAAGGAGTCCAAAAATGGCTTAAGAAACCCAACCAACACTAGAGCAAATACTGTTTACAGTGAAAAGAATGCATGAGGAAATGTGTCTCCAGCAAGTTCCTGTTGAATCTGATTTAAGCAGTCATGAAAATTCATTTACTTTCAGTTTTTCTTCTGTCCCTTGTCTGGCTATACACATTCATTTATCTACATGAAGTCCAGCACGAAATTCCTCCACCAATGGATGCTTCTTGGGTCTCAGACTTAATAACATGAATTATGATACTATAGAAGACTAGGTGGTAACTTGGGACCAGAGGACCCTGCTGATCCTGCAGAGAGGACCTGTGCACACGGGTTGAGTTTTTTCCTTAGGTGACTACAGGAATCTCCTATGAGGATCAGTCGGCCCTCTACTCCCCAGAAGGAAAAAAAACCCCAGAACTCTTGAAACTGTAGGAAAATCAAAAAGGCTTGGAGGAAACTTAGTAGCCTATCTGTGAATCTTCCTTCACTGGGGTTTAAACTGTCATTTGCATAGGCTGAAAACAAGCTTTTCCAAAATGTAAAGGCAACCACATGAGTAGAAGAAGTGGAGAAAGAGGAATAGAGTGAAAATCGTGTATTCAACACTAACAAACCTAATGCAGAAGGAAGACAGGAGAGTGCAGCCAAGCAGCCTGTCAGCGTAAGCCAAGCCATCTCAGTAGCACATTAGCATCACACTCCTCAATGTTTTGGTCACCACATTTCCTAACCACTCATCCATCTTTAAAGTAAAACCACCATAAGCTACCTGTTTTCTCATTTTAGGTGTTTCTCAACAGGAAGCTTTTGTTTTAGTAAACCAGCAAGCAATAATGGCCTTACAGCTATGGATTCTGTTCACACAGAACTAAATCAAATTTACCCATCAAGCTTGTGAGCACCAGTCACCCTCCTTGCCAAGTCAGGGCTGGTCACAATGCATGCAGTCAGGAAAGGCACTAGCTGTGTCAGTTGGCTGGTATTCTTTTGTCTGACCTGATTTAGTGTTGGCCCAAACTTTTCTGAAGCTGTTTATGTCAACAAATGTTTGCCAGGACAAGTTTTAATGCAGACTAATGTGCAGGTTTTCCCCTCCATGGCCATCACCTATCCTACATTCCCTATCCTACACTGCTGTTCAGATCCCTACAGAAGATGCATGCACCATTCTGCTTATCACTTTTCCACCTACAATATTAATGCTTAACAGCAGGAGACTCTCCCTCCAGTACTCAGTTTTCACCAGTCATAAGAGAAACAATTACACAACTTGTCTCGCTGTGGTTAAAAGCTTGTCTCAAGTGTAACTAACTGAAGTTGTTCACATTGATAAAAAGGAAAGACAGGGCATCAATTTAGATAAGCCAACCAAAAAGTAACACATCTGTGAAAAGCTCTTGAGGCCTTGAGACTTTCAAAGCAAATATTCTAATTCACACCCTTTTATATAGTCTTGCTTTACTTTACCCAAGGCGCTTTCCTACAGGTAAAAGGACGCGATGATTTACTTAATGCATTTGATAGCTTTCAACAATGTTATACACAGTGACAGATACCACCAATGCAGAACGACCTGCCATGCATACTCTACAGCCACAAGCTTATACACGTACCAGTCTTTTGACTATGGGGTTGTGGGGGATTATATATAAACTTACTTATTGTGAAAGTCTTGCTATAAAGTAGGTAACCTGTATTTCCGCATAAATAATTTCTCCATCTACCCTCATGGACACTATTAAATACTTTCTTTGATAAGTGTCTACCATGAACTAACTCACACTATGGATGTTCCCACTAGTTTAAGAGAATGAATGAATGCAACTGATGAGAACATTTAAATGCCAGTTGTATACAAAGCCACCAGGCCATGTACAGTGGCAGAAACAAACCATCACCCTTACTAGGTCTAGTCCCCATGTTGAGAACTGCCTTTGTAAACTGCTGCTGATCAGCTGAAGAGTGTGCACTGCAGCTTCCCTTCTACTGAAACACAGAAGCCTCGGTTCTCATTGGAAGTACCACTTTACCTCTTCTGCATAAATCCCAATCTCCTCTAGGAGAAAGGGAGAAGCCAAACAGAACAGTCTTGCAGCATGGTGGCAAGAACAAGCACACAAACTGGGAAGCAATTTCCTCAATATCTGAATACCTGGATCTGGAGCTTATTAAAGTCTCACGAGAATATAAACAGTCAGCTCCTCATGGCTTTTGATCTTGGAAGGATTCAGAAGTAAGTTTGAGTAACCAACATCTCACTCTACAAGACCAACATCTTGGCTAAAAGACTGTCAACTCTTATTTACCCATAACCTCATTGTTGGCATTAGGGTAAATTACATGCTGTTTCCATTATGTTACACAGAATGATTACACGGCATCAGCAGTTATCCCACCTAGGGTGGGGGGATGGGAGGTGGAAGTCAGCATTGGGATGGAGCTGATCCCAAATAAAATAACTTTAACCTAAAACTACATTACTATCACCTTCATCAATGTTCATATTACATACTAGAAACCTGTCAGCACCCAGGTCTGAACCTGACCCAGACTATGAGACTTCCCAGTGAGCATCACAGAGTAGGAAAAATGATCATACAACAACTAACTGTGTGGAAATCACCTCGTTCCTACATCTGCAGTTTGAGAAACAGCCCCAGATTAACCATCATTTTCTTTTTGCTCTCCTCTCCCTGTCAGACCCATTCTAACATGATGAACAGCCTGCTGTATTTGTCTGATTTGACAGAGGTCACTATCACACTCAAAACATAACGAGAACTGATCAAACACAGAGAAAACATGTTTTACGCTTTGCTTTGACCAAAGGCTTGCTGGATATTTTAGATGTTAGCGGCCACAGATCAGGAGTGATGAGAAAACAGCAGTCTTAGGCTATCGTATTTCTTCCTTTATTTAGCTGTATAAACATAAGGTATGAAACATTTTAATTCACTGAAAACCAAAACCTTAAAGAATTTCTGAAAGAATTTATCATTGTAAAATCCCTAAGAAGGCTGGAAGCTGCTAAAAGGCACTGGTGAAACCACTGTATTTCCAAGCTGTGTTATGATGCAAAATTAGAAGCTACCTACTCATCTCTACGTCAGGAAACAACTTACTTGAAGCTTTCAAAACAGCAGGATGGCCAGTCCTACCTTTTTTGTTATCAGTATCATGGCAACTCTGGTTGTCATGGCATCATTAAAAGACACTACACCAAATTCATACAGATTTCAGCAACATGTGCTCCAGAATCCACCACAAGCAATGATTTAATCATATGCAGCAAAACTAAGAATTTATGGAAAAAATAAAGTTAAACAATTATTTCCATGAAGAAAATCTAAGGACATAGGAAGTTTTAGTATGAATGAGGAAAAGAAAAGCATAAAAACAGTAAGCCAAGCCCATAACATTTGACATAACAGCATTAATGTTTGGGAGGGGCTTGTTTGAGAAGAGTAATATAGAGATCCAATTCAGTGAGAATGCATGGAAAGTTCCTGCAAACAGCTTACTGAATACAGTATACTGAGAGTAACAATGTCTGATATATTACATGCATGTAGTGTTTTTATAATACCACAAAAGAATTCATGTTTGGCAAGTCAATTGCCCATTTACTGCCACTAAATTTGATCCCACAATTAGGTTGCATAAATTCAGGTTACAATTAAAAAGCAGGTGGTATTTACAGGTTTGTGGTATTTTCAGGGCAGAACTCTCTCTTGGCTTTTGAAACAAACAGGGTCGAAGCGCAGGCTTGCAATTCCTGCAGATAAGGTGCTCTAGAATAGGACCCCGAACTCTCCCCCATTAGTCCAGCCTTCCAGGGAAGATTTCCAGCATGATGAGTTTCTGTTGGGTACCACAAAAAACCCAAACAGCCCCTTCAGATTTCTCGTTTGCTGTCAGGGACTGGCCAAAATACATCAGTGTATCCATTCAGATTCAAGCATTAACCAGGATGACTGGCTTCTGATGTGACCTGAAGCTGTGGTGGGTTTTGTTTGTTTGTTTTAAAACTGGGCTAACATTCCTATCCCATTCAATTCTGGTCCAATTCTGTATTGCTGAGAAGTAAAAGCTTGCGTTAGAAGTCTTTCTCGCCTGTGTAAACAGGGCAAACCAAGAGCAGATTCACTGTCGGAAATTAAAGTTATAAAAATCAAGCTCTCTCTCAAAAAATCTTTTCAAGAAGTCAAATGAATAGACAGTGTCGTGCAAAATACATCAGAATAATCCAAATCTTCTCATTCTACCAGCACTGAAAGCAGTTAAGTATTTCCACGATGTTGGTTTGCCAACTGACATCAGCAGAACAGTTGTTACTCCACACTCAGTTCACATTTAAATTCATAGATGAGCTCCCCATTTGTGGATGTGGGGAAGCCTTTTGGAAAAAAACCACCACAATGCAGCTTTTCATTCATCTATTTCAATATGCTGGACATTACATTCCTTCAACTTTTGTATTCTACTAGCCTTGAGATTCCAGTCAACTAACCTAGATGTGCTCAGCCATGCAGTTTAATCTTTAGAATACATGAATCTTTTATTAACCCCAAATTTAAAGTCCAGAAAAAACTAATGAACAATGCTGAACTTGCCTTATTTACCTGTTTCTGACATATGAGTGAACACACGATGTGGCCATTTTAGCTACTGTTCATATCATTTCCCTGGAGTTTAAGAATAAAACTAGGTGATGACAATGCTTCAGCACCTTCAGAGCACATTTTAAGTTAGAATTCTAAGCTATCAAGTGGATGCAAGACTGATGAATACATTCACAATAAACCTGATCAGTCACCTTTCAACAGAAAACCATATCCACCAGAGTTAGCAACTATCCTTTACAAGTATGCTACTTATTCAAGGGCATTTTAAGTCCCTGGACTTAACAGTTGCCAATGGAAGATGCTGTTAAAATAAAAGGAGAAAACTTTTATGCTTTAAGCAACTCTGCTCTTTGCATATTGGTTCAAGTCCTGAAAACATGTGAAGTAATAGTGAACTTTCACAACAGGAATTTCTGAAGAACGAACAAGTTGAAAAAGGCAAGACCAGCCCCAGCAAGCTGATCTTACTCTATCAAACGGGCACACAGAAGAGGTGGGAGGAAAGTTTTGTTTTAGCAATTCAAAACAAAATCAATTTAACCTTTGCTAACCCACATCAAGAGATAGTATTAAACAAACCTTAACCTTTAACTCATTTTACTTCCAGCCTGAAGTACTATTTGTTCTACATGGCTGCTCCTTCCACTTTTAGCCTAAGTCACTGACTGAGTGAAGAAGCTATTTTATTGCTGCCAGCCCACCTAGCTTTCAAAGGACCACACAAAGCCAGGATTATGAGATTATATGGTGTTAAACAAGAGGTGCATTACTTTGTGCACTTCTTGTAAAGGATCCTTTAAGCACAATTACGGCCTGCTAGAGGATGTAACAGTATTCAATTTGGTTTGTTGATTAAAAGCTATGTAAAATCAGCTTAGATTTTAAGTGGGATTCAAATCACTAAAGCAGCAGCCAGTACCATAGGTTGTCTAGAAACCTGATGAACATAAAGGATTAATTATTTGAAGTTCCAGCACTGAAGTCCTGCTGAAACAAACACCCAAGAGAGTAAAGCCTGACTACATAACTTGCACAGGTGACACAGAGGGATGAGCTCTGTGGGAGTTCAAGAAGAAATCCCTTCCCACTTCCCAAATTCAGGCACAGTCAACCCTCTCTGCAACCTAACTTTCTGGTATCAGATAGTTCACATCTATGTATCTTTGACAATTTCATGTGAAAAGAAAACACTACAACACTGTCATTATAGCAGTAACTTATGTCCAACTCATACTCTGCATGCCCCAGAAGACGTTACCCACTGCACACTTCACCACGTTGTTTTTAATCGAGTAGTATTTCTTCACAAATAACTTACAATAGAGAGGTGAAAAAGACAACTCCAGAATCCGTTTGCTTTATGGTTCTGGAGTTAAGACCCCTGTTTTCCCCACTACCACTGAAGTTCTCACTCCACATAGTCAATGCTAAACTAAAATCCCAAAACCAACTACCAAAGGATGTGCAGGCCAGTAAAAGCTACAGAATGTGACACTTATAGCAGAAACAAGCAGAACTTGGTCAACTCTATATTTGAATATCAGCCACATGCACTTCATTTTTCATCCATGCCCCTTCAGATTTAAGCAACAATGGGACTTCCCCAAATACCTGAAGCACTTTTGTCATGACACAGAAAACAGTCCTGAAGAGGTTAAGTTTGATAAACCAACCTTTGTCCTAATTTGACAGAATCTCCAAAATAGAGATAACCAAAACTGGCAAATAACAATTCCTGTATACTGCTAAAAAATAGCCCAAGAAAGCACCTTCAAATGGTAACCCAGGAAAAAAAGACAAAAGGAAAAATGCTTTGTTCAGGTAAATCCACCAAAAAGTGAATTCCTGAAGTCCTGTGATTTGCAGTTACACTGTCATTAAGATGAAAGTTTAACCCAAACGCAACTATTTTCTACAGCCTTACATGAGTCACCTCAATCTCCTACCCTGTCATGCAGTTCTACCTCTAGTCCATTAAAGAGACATTAGATCCAACATAACCAAACCACCACAACACTTGCTTGGAATTAAGATACAAGTTTCAGTTCTGTGACCTTGCCACATAAATGGGAAGGACAAACACTTCCAATGAAACTATTGGAAAAGGAATGATTCAGTCTGTGAAAACTTCATAAAGTCAAGATCATTGAGGTAACAGTTAAACTTTATGCTGGTCAACATACAAAATTTACTTGTATTGATGTTTTAAGTTGTAACTTCGATATATTGATGCATCAGAGAAATGAGAAAATGAAATGTCTTTGTGGATACATTACAGTGCAGTTTGCCCTTAGTTTCCTATTGGAAACTAATTTAGGGCAAGGGGGTTTTGTTCTGTTTTTAAACCAAAGCAGCTCCTATACGTACAAAGGAATTGCCAAGACTTGTCACTGGGTATGGATCAAATCTTATCTTTCAGGTGCTGGGGCAGAGTTGACATAGACAAGTTTTTGTGTCCAGGTGTCCCCCTCTTTCTTAAGCTTCAAACTACATTAGAAGCGTTTTTGGTTTTGAAAGGCCTAACTTTACATTTACATTCAAAGAAAAAAAATCTGACTGTTCATCCTCTTCCTCAGTACCCACCTTTCATCTTGCTAATCTTGTCGTTAGTATAGTTTCTGTGACAGAAAGGGAAGGTAATGCTAATAAATTATGTAGCTAAGGCTCTGTAAGTGTTTTGAGATCCTTTCGCACATCAGAACTGCAAAAAGAAGGAAGGATGGAGTTTTGCTATTACATTTTTCATGCTTCAAAAGCGACAGAAAAATGGGAAATGCTTGTTCTCTCTTATAACCTGTTCAGAGGTTTCCTAAAGGCAGATATGCTGATTATTTAAGTCAACACAACTATCCAGACTGCACATAAGGGTTAACTTCACGTTTTTAACACTCAGGCCTTCAAGACACACACATACACACACACACACCCCCCTCCTGACTACGGATCTTGGACACTATAGCAACAACTGAACATTTGTTCTGAAGGAATGCAGAGTATGCAACTGGGGGAAGGGTAGTACTATCAGCCACAAACTTATCTCCTGATCCACTAGGTTATTATTTAACTTCAGTCTTCCCTGAAACTGAAGAAACAGCATTTGCTATCCAACATTAGCGACCTGCATTTAACAGGCAGCTTACACTTTGACTATGAAGAGCACAGCTTTGCTTGAACTGAACTTCAAGAGGAGTTGGTTTTTTTTCCCCCTCTGCTTGTTCAGAGTACTGGAAACAGCAGAATTATTCCACAATTACAGGTTAATTAATAGTGCTCTAATACTGCAAACTTGCAAAGCAAATACACATAAATCATTGTGTATTTGCTCCTCTGATTCTGGTCACATCTGAAAGTCCAAGACCCCCACAACAAAAGCCTCCAAGATAGCAGTTTTATAGAAAACAAGAAGCCTGGGCAAAAGTTTGTGGAATGATCTAGAGTGAAATAGAAAGAAAGGCAGAAAGTTCTCTCTCCCAGCTTAAGTGTAACATTCCTTGGGAAAATCATGGCCCATAGCTACAGCTGCCTCTCATGAACCTGGACTATGAACTACTTTTTGTTGGATTCTTGTGGGCTTGCCTTCATTCAGGCTCTACTAATTCTTTTAAAGATCACGTTCTCTGGAGTACATCAAGCTTCTGCTTTCTTTGCAGAACTTCTCAGGTTTGAGAAATCCGGTACTGGACAGGAAGAGGACTCACAGCCAGGGATATCAGTGCTATCTGATCTTGAGAGGATCCAAGAAGAAAAGACAGTGTGGAAGTAAGAAAAACACAGGAAAATGACCAGGTCTCTGGCTTGCTGTAGTCCTAGAGCTGAACTAGGAGAAACAGTTTATATGCCTGTACTTTTCTTCCTTCCTCTGAGCCTTCCCACAAAAAGCATCAGAAACTGCTTAAAAGCCACTACTATTGGCTTCGGGTTCTCAGCAATCATTTCACTTTGTTAAAGTCAAGGAAGCATTTACTTTCTTCTTATCCTTATTTATATCCTTTACAGCTCTTACCTTGACAGACTGTTACACATTTGCCAGAAAACAGTTTCAATTTCAGATTGACAGAACTAACATTTAGAAGTGACTACTATCTGGGGATGTGTGAAAGAGTGGACTAAAGAATTTCCAGGTCACAAAAACTGGAAGCACATACATCTTTGCATACAAGAAGCAGGTTTTAGGAAGGCAAGTTTAAAAGATGACTGTCAAATTCAAATATGCCAAAAGCTCAGAGCTAAGAGGTAAATAAAATAAGCTGAATAAGCTGCCGATTACTTTGGCAACTACAAAGGGCATTTTTTGCTTGCTATTCTCTCCACCTTTCATATACCTCTGTCAAATTAGCATTCAGTAGAGCAGACAACAGAGTTGCTACAGGTTTTTAGCAGTGTATGCTGCAGTGTCAGGGTGCAGTACCATGCCAACTCTGCCTAGACCCTCACAGTCTTGTTCCATTTTAACCTCTAGCTACTCATGCCTTTGCCAGCCACCTTCTACCTTTGCTGCTGATACTCTGCACAACTTTACAGTCAGCTCATGGAACTGACCTGGCTGAAAGCTCATTTGTTTCTTCCCAGGACTACCGCTCAGGCAGATCTACCCCAGAACTGGCTTGCTATGCAGCTACCAGAAAACTACTGCCAGTGCCGGGGAGAAGTGGAGAGATCACAGCAGCTCACACTGAAGTTTCTTCTCTAAGCTGCTCTGGAAATATGCTACTGGCATATTTAAAATACAGCCCTAAACTTAACAAGCTTTCTAATAAGAAAAAAAACAATTTTGCGGCCTTACTCCTGCCCAAAACTAGTTTAGTCCTGGCTTCCCTGCTGCTGTGGCTCACAAGGTGACTTTTGCCACCTCTACTATGGCAACACCACCATCCAAAGCAGCAAATACAAGCTGTCAGAATTCACCTCTTCACACCTTATTGGGCTCAGCAAGAGGATGAACAATGTAATTACAGCCTAACACACTAAAAACATACACTTAGTTCTCTGCAGATCAAGTCTGAAGAGAGGTAATATAAAATATTACCTTTTATATACAAAGTATTAAAAAGGTAGAATTTTAATACTAAATTACATAATTATTCTTCAACTACAAAAACTATGGAACACATCAATAGATCCTAGAACTGATTAACATCAAAATCCCGGTTCAGACTATTTGTCAACATGCTCAAATGTTGCGATTTCTGTAACAGGTATTATTATCTACAAGACAGCTTGTTTTCCCCTTTTTTTTCATGCCACAAGGAATAAAAGAAACAATGTGCTACGATTTACATTAATTCCTCTGCCTTTTCCTGAGGATCCTCAACAGCCATTTCATCAACTCACAAGCAGATTACTGACGTATTTGGTATGTTCTATGCTCTCAGTCCCTGAAAATCAGCTGCCCCTACGGTATTTTACTTCTTTCTTTACCTTTTTTAATCTTCTTTTTTACCTCCTCCTATAAAGGTTTTTGATTTAAGACACAAAATACTAACAAACAGAAACCCAGCACAAAATCTGTCCAACTTCCCTCAAAACAAAAACCCTCCACCCCAACCCAAATGTTCCTTCCAGAGACTCTTGCAAAGAAAGGCAAGCTCTTTCTCAGATCCTTCGTTAGAGCAGTTTGCCCACCTACCAAGCATTCATACTAAGAGGTGTCATTAGACAGGTAAATACATCCAAGTTTAAGGTGTATCAAAGACAGCACCTTTCATGGAGAAACATCAAAATTGTAATAAAGAACAAACAGCAAAATTACACCCAGTATTATAAATTATCATAATTTCAATCTGTAATCTTCACTGAAATAGCTAATGAACTTCAGATTTCCCTAGCAAAACAGGACCAACTGATTTATAAGAAGACTCCCTCAGAAAAAGGACATTACTGGTTTACATTATGAGAAAATAAAGAAGTAAGAATCAAATGCTACATATACTACAGTGCCTTAGTTGTACTAAAATATGGACAAAAAATAAGGTACCTATTATCAAAGCCTGGAAGGGCTGAAGAGAAATCATCTCTCTTTGCTCCTCAGGCATCACATTGAGACAGCTTCTGGCTTTTAGTGCAGCATGTAATTTATCCCAATCTCTGTGGTGCTAACACAAGGGTTTGAGGTCGCTAGAGATTGCAAGTTCCTTATTTTGAGGAAACCATTTCACTTGACACACCTTTGAAATCGTCCCACTGGGCTGAATACCTTACCCTTCAAAAATAAGGGCCTGAGAGGTTTCAAGTTAGATTGCATTCCTGATCCTTTTACAAGTCTTGGTGCTGCTCTAAGGAGGATGCAGACATTCCTGACCAGGCCATCCAGCTTCACCTGTATTTTTTACTTCTGCTTCAGTTTTAAAAGAAATAATAATCAGAAAATCTTAAAGAAACCAGACAGCAAAATCTGATCCTCAAGGAAAAACCCATGATGAAAGGTGTGAGCTTTATCTTGCTATTCCACCTTCTAAAATATCTGGGTAGAAGATAGGATGAGCTTGAGGAAAAGTGTTTGCTCATGAAAAGGATGCAGTTACCCACATGAAGCACACAATATCACACTTTGAAGATTACTTCAAAGTGAGTGATAAAGCAAGCAATAATTCCAAAATACATTCTGCTATACATTAAAGTACAAAGTAAAATACTCCTGCACTTTTAACCCACATGTAAATTTTACTCTTACAGCTATTCATGATGAAATGCAGCATTTCCCACAGTCTCAAAGGCAGAACTTACAGTATGAAGCATACATTACATTCCTTAAAAAAATAAATAAAGAGCAGATGTCACAAAACTAACTAGCTTCAGACTAGGGAAACAGGAATGTTTCCCCCTTCTCTGATGTGATACAAGTATAAGCTACTATTTACTGTTTAGAAGTGAAACACTTAGTAAAATATATTCTAATTAGGAACTCAGACTGTGTCCTAAATATTCTTTTGTGTGGTGTTTTTAAGCCTGACTAAATGAATCTCATTCGAGCAAAGACCAAACAGTGGCATCATTTGCTTAAAACAACAATGGAATTTATTACATGCAGTAATAGCACAGACTGTAGTGTCACCAAGCTCATACATAAAATACCTACTCTTAAATACATTCTCAACTGTGCGTATCTATGCAGTAAGCAATACTACTTTTGAACTGATAAATTCTTACAATTCTTGTCCTGCGTATTTTGTCCTAAAAAGCAGCTTACATCCTTTCTGTACAACTTTGATAAGGTATAGATACCCTTATCTTTTCAAAGGATTGGGCAGTATACCGTTAACACACATCCCCTATTCTCCAAAGGAACATACTCTCCATGTTGAACTTGCCCAGCCAAAAAATTCAACAGCACTTACTTGCAGATGCATTAAACCGTACTTTGGGACTAGAATTAATCCCTTCAAATGACAGGATTTACCTTAAGTATAACCTCATACACTTCAAATGATAATGTATTCTCAGTACTATGGTCAGGTTAAGTTCTCAGCAGGCCACAATTGGAGGCACACAATTCAGTTCTTAAAACATTCTCTACCATGGAAGGTTGCTTCTCTCCTTGAGCACCACTACCTCTGAAGATCACAGCCAGCTCCAGCCTTTAGAGACAGTACTCCCCTGTAAGTAATACCTTTTCAAAGAGGGGTGCAAGCTGAAGGCAACACTTGGTTCTCACACTGAACCAATAGCTACTGTTGGCGCTCAAAACACAAAGAGAAAACCCATCAGCTCTCAAGCCGCTCTGTCTTAACAATTTGTACTTCGGATCTACATTAGAACTGAAAGAACTGAACCTCGCGTACATTAAGAATACAGAATACGATCACTAAAACTGAAAACTCAAATGAAGTCTTAAGAGCAGCACAGATTGCAGGTAATTTTCCGAGTCTCCCAGGTATTAAACACTCTCAAGCTTGGCTTTCCAGGCAGGGATTTCTGAGGAACTGCTTTAATGTCCTTATCAGAAAGGAAAGATGATCGGCTTATTTTGAGTCTCCACAATATATTTCAGTTCTCTGTGACCTCACAAAGTTTGAATGCTACAAATGAAGACAACCTGCCAGTTCAAACACAAAAATATGATGAGGATATAACTATCCTTACCAACATCAGCCATATGACACTATCTCGCTCATCTGGAAATGTAACTGAAGACTGGACCAAGAGACTGATGCACTGTTTGTGCATTTCAAACACTACATCTGTCCTCAAACACTAAGCCTGTCATCCAGTAGAATTAAATAAAAACTTTGTGAAACAGCACTGCATTCTGACCTATGTTCAAAAAATGCCCAGATCTCCTCTTTAACAAAGACATTTAAGACATCAGTTAAGTATCTTGACCCTATGCCTCAAGTCGGATTGCTCATAACTGATTGTTATATCCAGTGAGTACAATGCCTAGATTCAAAGGGGAATTCAAAAGAGACAGGCAGCAAGAACTGAAGTGTGTGAAACACATGGTATTTCAGCCAACACAAGAGGCAACTGCAGCTCCCTTATGTCCAAACAGCTGACAAACTTCTCAACGCTAGTTACATTCAGAAGGTCTTCGTTTGTGAGCTTGGGATAGGGGTTTTTATAGTGGTGGGGTTTTTTTGGGTGGTGGTGATGGTTTTTTATGTAAAGTATCATTAAGAAACATGTTTCCTACTTGGTGCCAGCAAAGAGATCAGATTGCAGTTTATACAACAAACGTTGTGAGTCTGAAAAATGATCAAAGTTACAATGCTGGGTTTACTTTTGTTGAGAAGTAATATTCCAAATTTATTCAACATTATGACCATGAGACTACTGTGAAAAATGAAATTATATTAGCATAAGTAATGCAAAGAGAAATAGCCTTGAAATAGACTGAAAACTTTAGTTGTATAGCACTCTCTCCTTAAAAGAGATCTCGGCATACTCTTCATGTTATATAGCAACTTGCATTGGTACCATACAAAGCACAGTACAAGTTTATAATCAAAGGCATTTATGATCTAGTTTAGACATGAACACAAGTTATAATCCAAAATAGCTTAGATTTCTCATCCAAGATAGTATCACTAAATCAGGAGAATGCTAAGTGAACCATAGCTGAAAAACAGCTAGGCTCTTCCAAGACAGCTCAGATAACACCAGCAGGGAACACAACCAAGCAGTCCAGATGAAATTCCAGGCATGCACCCACTGGAATCAGCCCACCTATGGCTGCAGACCTCAGCCCAAGAGGGAGGTTACTGTGCATGGAAAGGAGATTAGAGAGATCTGCCAAAGCAGCAATACTATGACTAAGAGCAGATGCAGAAGCTATCTGAGGGAAGAGTGGCCAGAGGCTGCAAGGCCTGCAGCAAGCTCTAGGAATGCTTACCAGGCAAATACAAGAGCTCACTGGTGCAACCCTGATGTAAGACTTCTATTTGCGACTTCTGAACTGCTTAAAGATGCAGTACATACATAAGTACATCAGTAGCTGGTAGCAGAACTTTTAGTTATTTCATAAACTTCAAAGTTTCACTCTTCAACACAATCTACATTGATTAATGCGTCCAAATACAACTCATCTCCTATCCCTGCAGTTGATTTCCACCTTGGAGTCACTCATGTCACTAATTTCAGGATGGTGTTAAGCTGCAAACATTAGGAGCCAGAATTTTATGTGCAAGAAGTCTGTTCAATCACTTTAGAAAGTTTTTGTTAATTTTTGGACAAGTGCAAAGGGAGAAATGTAAGCCAAACTACGCAGCTTCCACAAAGTTGCCTTCAGCCAGCAGAAAGCCAGCCCAGTATTACAGAACTCACTCTATCATGTTTGGATCTTCTGAGTCCAACACCTTAAACTGAAAATTGAATTCCCAAATACTGCGTGTCAACTGGAACATTTGGGTAGGCCTTTCCTGCAGGGTGCCCTTGTCAGTGTCAGTAGGCACCAAGCACCTCACACATACCTCTGCTCACCCTGTGTGCTCAGCAAAACCACTGTAGGCATGAAGTGGTCACTAGTCTCAAATGATTGCCCTGGTGAGGTTTGTTGACACCTTTTGGCAGAGCTAGCTCAGACCCACTTGAAACAGAGGGGACTGCAAACGCTCGGCAGTCGGGACACCTTACAGCAAACAGCTCTGGATGTCATTTCCGGTATTACCATGATCACATTTCTGTACAAACTCAAAAGCTTTCCTGCTGGTGACCAAAATGATTTCCCTACAGGAATAGAAACACACAGTAACGCACACTCCTCCTGAGCAAGAAACTCTTGCAGTTTCCACCTGCTGGCAGAAGATGGTAAATACTTATCTTGTAGAAGGAGAAAGTGCAAACTACTAACAAAAAAGACTTCTAAAACCAAAACCTAGCCTAGAAGAATCACCAGAATATAAACAGAATTCTTTGGAATTACAGAAAACCCATTCAGGTGGTTAAAACTAAACAGTTGATGGTCTTGCTAATTTTTAGCATCAGCCTACACAGCCTGCTAAAGCATATTTTCCCTTGTTATGATTATGAAACATATTGCAGTGTTCTGGTGAGGAAATACAGAACCCAAACCAACAACCACCATTTCCTGTAGTCATCGTGCTGGGGGAAGGGAGGATAGAGGGGGAAGGTAAAGGGCCAGAAGGAATAACCAGTAAAAACATACGGAGTTGCAAGAATTTCAGAGAATATAAGAACTAAGAATAAAGACCCGCTGACATACCTTCTGAACAAATGGCTTCCTTCAAATACAGCAGCACGTCTGCAAACTTCCTGACGTCGTTCACCAGTTGTGTGATATACTCTGGATCCACAACAGGATTATCATAGCAGTCCGAGTTGGAGCTGATGCTGCTCAGAGAGCTGCTCTTGGTGCTGCGCCCCATTCCCCAGTTTCCTGAATTGGAGATGGTGAAGAAGTTGGAGGTAGACAGTCGGGCTAATCCCAAACCACGCTTGTTGCCTCCACCGTTCTGCCGCAACATCCCAGCAGCCACTGTGCTTATAGAGCTCCTACAGGTAACACTCAGCAGTGCTTCAGGTCCATTGGACAAGCTGAAGATGAAACCCTTAAAAATTAAGGGGGGGAAGGAAGTGGAGAAGGAAAAATTATTATTAGTATAGAAATATATGAGAAATAATACTTTTGTGCTGACAAGATCCAAAATTTCTTTCAATATGACACTGCTTTACATTACAATGCTTAACTGAATATTATAAGTGCTTCTGACCATTTGAGATTATTTTAATTCTTACGACATGTAGAGTGTTGCAGAGAAATCAAAGGTATGCAGAAATTATTTCAAAAGCTAACTCACAAGCAATGTTTTTACCCTGCATATTTATTTGGGAAGCCTTCAGAATCAAGTTCTTTACATTTAGCAAGACCTGTTCTTTACTATGATATGTTACTACAACTGAATACAACTGCAAAAACACTTGCCCTGATACAGACCATGAGCAACTTCCCCACCTGCATCAACCACCAAGCTGTGTTCAGCATCCTGTCTCAAGATAATAGACAGCCTTGATCTGATAGGATGAAGTCTCTTTGTGTAGACTGTGCTGAGCCAGAAACCATGGACTACCACAGCTCATCTCAGCAAAGAAAACATCCTGAAAACAGTTATGTGTCTTTTCAGCCTGTGACCTTTTAATATGAAAGGCAATCAAAGGAAAAACATGGAAAAGTGAAGAGATTTACAAATACTGTAGTATCAAAGCGTACCTACAAATCTCAGTGCAGTTACCTCAAAGGGTGTTGCTCTGCATTAGTACCCCTCAGAAGTTCCACCATCAAAGCGCACAGATCTGGGGACAGCTCTGCCGGTATAACTCAGCAGCTACCTGCACTCCTCCTGCTCAGAAAACCCAGAGAGCTGCTGCAAATTGCCCCATGTCAGGTTAAGTGATTCATTTCAAAGCAGCAAACTCCAGGTGGCAGAGTTAGGTATGGTGCCAGCAGCTCCCACAATGCTTGATTTTATTCCCTCAACACTAGGAAAAATCCTTAGTGTTTACACTATATGGTAAACACTACACGGGAAAACAACCAAAACCAAATTGGAACATGACAGCTACAAAGCTGCCATCAGTTGCAGGCTTACCCGAAGCACGAGCTCAAATTCAACTCTTTTTAGCTCAAAATAAGAGTTATTCCGATCTAAAAGCGCAGGTTAAGATGAGTTATCCTGCTTATGTCTGGATTTGGTTAGAGCACCTGAAGAAGTAGCACCTTTCAAGTTTAGAACATTGCATTTCAACAGGCATCATCCTAAGGCACTTCAATTATTTTTCCATTATTTCTGCTTTATTTCTCTTTGCAACTTAAAAATATCAGAGGAAACGTGGCCAAAGCAGTTGTTTTTCTAATTAATCTGGCAGGGAGGGTGTGCTGGGTGAGGGGGAGAAAACTTCAGCATTTAACACAAATTAACTGCTCTAATTCCTATTTAGCCTTTAAAGTCAGTGCCTATACGAATACTACACAAATAACATAGATAATTAAGCAATTCCAAACACCTCAAGTAGATTGAGGTGAGGTTTACATTAAACACAACGTTGAAGTAAGTTTCTTCTGTTCCCACATATAATTCTCATGGCTACAAAGCTACTTTGCAATTCCACCTTGCAATTCCAGCAGAAGAAGCCACAAAACCTCCCCTCCTTTTAACAAGTATGATATGTATTTATATCGAGACAGAGATTTTCATAGTATTTAAAAGACATGCTCCTTTTAAGTCTGGCCAGCTTGAGTCAAAGCAGCAAGATGTGTTAGACCTGCTCCCGAATCCAGTTCACACTTTTAGAGCAGTGTTGTTTTAGAGATAAGCTGCCTTATTTTCACTTATTTACACGAGCAACAAGCAGTACAACAATTCCACAGCTTTGAAAACTGTAACACTGATGACAAAGAGTTTCTGAATGGGAAAAACTTGGAACTTTCGCTGTAAAGCAGCGGCAGAACCAAGCCCAAAGAGTTTAGTACAACAGCCACCTTTCCCCTGGTAAACACTTAGCCCTGCTTCTCCCGCACTGCAAGGCGGATGGGGAGACGTTTCCCCACACAGAACACATGCCTTTCGTTATTGAGGAGCGTTTCGTGTTCCTCCAGGAGGCTCTGCCTTTGGAAACACAGAGCGGCCGCAGGCTTGTCGATAAACGCCTCCAGACCGCCCCGGTTAGGAGCGAGCCGTCAGAAGCGGGGGAAAGGAAAGAACACAGCGCCAGACAGCTCAGCAATTCCCTCTCCCAACACAATCCCCACGGCGGGGAATAGGAAGCAAAGAGAGAACCAAAGAGAGAAGACGCTCCCGAAGGGGTCACGTCGCCGGGCCGAGAACAGGGCCGCTCCCGGGCGGGGGTCGCGCGCTGCCGACGCCCTGCCTCGCCGCCACACGGCGCGGCCTCCGCGTACGCTGAGGTGAGTTGCGGGGCAGGGCTGAGGTAAGCCCCCCCCTCCTTCCTTCCCCTCTCCCTCCCTCTTCGCCGCGTCCCACATTCCCCGCCGCCAGCCCTTACCGGAGAGGGGCGGCCGAGCGCAGGCAGCAGCGGGGCCGCCGCGGGCCCTTGACTCTGCCACTGCGCTACCCATGGAGCGCCCTCACGGCTCTCGGGGCGGCCCGCGCCGCCGCCGCCGCCCCCGGGGTCCCCGCCGCTCCCGGCGCCGCCTCCCCTCACGCCCGCCGCTGGGCGGAGCTGCGCACAGCGCACACGCCCCCCAACCCCTCCGCCTTCCTGCCGCGGGCGCCCGGCGGTGGCCGGGGGGCCGAGATGGGTCCGATAAGGCGAACAATGGCCGGTGGGACACGGGAAGGGAGGATTCCCCGTCCCGCTCCCGCATCACGCGTCCCGGCACCGCACGGCGCAGCCCGTGCCCCCCTCCGGAAAGGGAGTTGTAGCTACCGGGCACTCGGCGTGTGTGTGGCAAGCGCAGGAGCGGCACACAAACAGGCTTCAGAAGCCCAAATCCAGGCGATGTTTAGTAAACAGGGTTTGCTTTTAAGTGATTTCCCAACGAGAAGCAAACAGGCCGTGGCAAAGGGGAGAATAATGTTTCTCATGCTTGACACCCCACCCCCCCAGCCCCGCTTTCTAGTGCTGAATCTGGTATGTCACTCGCTGTGCAGCCGCCACCATTGTTACGAGTGTGTACGCACACACACACATTTCCCTTCCTACTTAAGCTTTTATTTCTGGATGAGCTCTGTTGCTACTTAGGGAAAAGCAAAGCAGCAACGAAATCCAAGTGTAACGCCGCCAGACTACACCCGCAGGGTGGGAGTGGGTTCAGTCACAACAACAGCCCACGTTTTGGCATAATTTAGCTTCCGAGTTTACTTGTATGTGCACATATATGCACCTTTTTGTTTGGTCAAGAAGAAGAAGAAAGTTGGAAAAGCAGGAATTTGCAGCATCATACAGAAACTCAAATATTTCCCAGCAGCATCAGGACCTTTAGATCTCCACACGGACCTTTGTCACATCAGCTGATGGCAGCAGTCGGATTTCCATGTTCTAGAGGCAAGGATTACAAACCTAGGCTTTATTCCTCACTTACTAAAAGGCCATTTAAATTCAGTAGTCTTCAGTCCAATGTCCAAGCTCCAGGATGGGACATACTTTCAATAATGTATGAAAGTATCTAATTCTTAGCCCAGCCCCTTAACCCCAGCAGTTTCAGGCTTTATATCTTGAAATTCTCCACCCTTGCTCCAGTCTCCTTCCACTACTCATTCACGATTTTGTGTCAGAACACCAACCTTCTCCTTGTTCCATTCTTCCTCTCCATATATGCCATATATATCCATATATCTTCTTTTATTGAAAGACTTTTATTCCATTTCTCTTGGAATTTATAAAGCCTGAAACAAAGCGACCAAACTAAACCAAGATGTGACATTATTCACCTCTCGTGTCAATGTTAAGCATTGTTCAATAACTTTTCTTTACCTTAAAAAAAAATCCTAAATAAAATGTGATGTAAACTTAGAAGTCCAGTAAAAGTTATAAATTCTTCAGGTCTTCTAAGTATGGAGAAAAGCAAACAAAACAATGCCCTGAGCTTCAAAAAGATTTTGATCATTCAGGTAATTGACCCAGCAGATGTCAAAATTAGGCCAGAGTAAACAATTACAAATGAATTCAATGTGAAAGCGAGGAACTAGGTGGGGAATGCAAGTTAAATAGCACAATCAACAATCACATCAGCAGAAAGGAGTATTAGAGCTTTATTGTGGGAAAAGTCATTGAAACCATTAGATAGCAGCATCCAGTAGCAATAAAAAAGATCAACAAGTAATTTCACCTGTACTTATCAATAGATAGAATACAAAGCAGTGGATACTACTTGGTCTGCCAAACCTTTGTTGGAAAGAAAAGTATTTAGCTACAGCAGACCCTCTCTTCCTTACAGACAGTATTTTGAGAACACAAGGGGATTTATCTTGTCATCATGACACCATTATAGAAAATGCAAGGAAGAATAAACTCAGCTGTTCCAAGTACATACCCTGCTACAGGCCTTCTGTTTCTGAAGCAGACTTTAATTTCATGATGCTTCATTCCCTCCATGCATTTCTCTTCTCTCTCTCATCTCAGTTCCCACATAAGCTAACCTGCATCCATGCAAGAATTCAGCAATTATTTTTGCTTTGGTGGATTGTTTATTTGCAAAAAAAAAAAAAAAAAAAAAAATCATGGTTTTATGCTTCTGAAATATTTTGTTTCAGGCACTTTTGATTGAAAACATAAAAGTGTTCTACATGGTGGGAGGCCTAGCTTCAAACATGTTTGGAAAAACATGTTTTGAGCCCACATCTGCCACATGATGTGAACGTTAAGTGAAGTTTTGGGTTTTCCTCAAAGGAAAACAACAAACAATTGTCCTTTTTCAATTTAGTTGTTCAGAGCTTTCTTCCCTCCTCATTCTCAGTTTGCATGCCAAATTGAACACAGAGTCCTCTGCATTCCCCCTGAATAAAGACAAGCATGAAACAGCTTCAGCTATGTCCCAGACTGTACAGTGTTGATTACCTCCTAAATTGCTTTGGAAACTATTACATGAAAGAGAACTGGAAATAACAGATCTACCCTCAAGAAAACACAGCTTGTATAAAAGGCCAGGTGTACATCACAGCCTGCAACTTCTGCTGCAGTGGATGAACTGGAAGAAGTATTAAGGGTCTAACAGCTGCTTTATGTTGGTCATCCTTTGCTAGTTTACAGGGCTAATGCCCCTTTTTAAGCCATGTATAACCTAAAGCATCACTAATGCAGTTAAGGATGTGAGAGGTTGTTTAAAGTCACCTTTTTTCTGCACTTCATCCAACTGTCCTGGTTTGCTTGGAATGAACAATGGGTTTGTTCAATGAACAATCAGTTATTAGGCAAATAGTGAAGACCAGGACAATACAAACAGTAGAGTGCCTCAACAGTGTATTCTCTAAGAACAGACACCCAAATCAAATTTGTTTCCATTAAAAATGCTGTGTTTTCCTGTGAGCAGCCACTGAAATCTCTTAATTCCTTAAGAGCCACTTGTGTGATTCTTTCAACAGATGTTTTTGTTTTCTGATAGAGCATGTGTACACAGGGAACTAAAAGCTATAGTACAGCTCTTTACAAACAAACCAACCAACTCAAAAAACCACACCCAAACCCCAATCTATGAAGTAAACTCCAAGTACCTGCTTCTCCCTTCTCAGGGTTGAATAGTACATTACTCATGCGGACGTCCCTTTGAAATCCAAGGAAAAGCCTGCCTGATGCAGCTTCCATCACTGTTAAGGGAAGAAATATTTCTAGGTAGCAGCATTTAATGTAACTAGAACTGGGAAAGTAACATTTGTTAAGAAATAAGCTTCAAAATATACTGTCTCTATTCTATATATCTGCAGAAGTGCAAAATATTCTAGACCAGTTGGAAGACATAAGAACAGCAAGCCATAGGAGTTCAATACAGAGCTGGATAGTCCTTAATGTTGTTAACCACCAAGTCAGCAAGGGAAGCTAGAGCTGAGAAGGGAATCCAATTCTAGCCACACACTGAGCATCACTATAAATAATTGTAAACAGGTTAGAGAGGTAACTTGGTAGAAGTTTCCACCTTCTGCTTACATTCCAGCAAGCCGAGTTCTGCTCTCAAGATGTATTTCCATAAACTATTTCTTTCCAAGAATCTTATATAAAGGCTCCTGCAAAAGGCCAGCATCATTTGTATATCAGTAAACCAGTTCAAGAATTAACCTGAAAATGAGTTGTATGAATTCTGAGAAAACCCTGGAAATTGTTCCCCCAGCACCACTGCATGTACTGCTGCTTTATAAAAGAATATATACTTTTTTTTCCCCTCACACAAGATCTCCATTTTGGCTGTAATAAATGCCACCTACCTACCTGAGAACCCATCAAGATAAGGAGATTCAGACGCACTTCCTAGAACATCCTACATTTACAGCCACTGCACCAAATGCCCTGAGGGGAGCTCCGTGGGTGAAACTGCAGCAGCCGCTGTGCACTGGAATGAACCTGCAGAACCAACCAATGGAGAACTTAAGCACCCCATCTCCTGCAGACCTGTTTCTCACCCAGAGATCAGTCACCTCCCTCTTCTCAGTCCTGATCTTGAGGCAGACCAAAAAGCACTTCAACAAATGACCAAGGGAAATGAAATGTATGGCTTTAGCAGGTATTAAAACCTGTATATTTTGTTTAATGGCTCATAACAATTCACCTCCAAGATAATCCCTCCATGCTTTCTAAGGTGATGAATGAGGCCTCTCTTTTCTATAGGAGATAATCACTTAATCACCTCTCCCCTTGCTAATAGTCCTCCACTAATCTCTATTTCACTATTATTGTCTGCTTTTTTCTTATATTCTGATATTTAGCCTGATGTAGAGCAGTTATTTGCAGTTATCCTCAAACCTGATGCCCCCAAATTTGTTGCTTCTTCTTTTCAGTTATACCAACTGATCTCATCTAAAACTCTTTCTCTGGTCTTTCCTCTTTTCATGTAGCATCCTGCCCTGCTCAGGATGAACTACATACCAGTATAAACTATGTCTCAAAAATGATGCAAGGCTGGAAGCATGAGAAATGCAGCTGGACAGAGAACAGCTCAATTTGCTAATCCTCCAGGGAAAAGGATTGCCCCTGGCATGGGCAGCACTCCATTTCCTAACGTTTAATGAGCAGTTTCTTGAAAAACTTCCACCTTAACTAGCAATTGCCAAGGAGGACAGTGGGTGGTGAGGAATGAGAGGAAAGACTGCAAGCAACTTCCAGAACTTTCAGAGCTTGTCAAACGCACTATTAACCACCAGCAATCACAGCACAGCGACCTGCTGCTTTAGGATCCAGGAGGCCTGGAGGTAACCACCGTGGCTCAGTTAGCCTCACCTGCTGTACTGGTACCAGCTGGATTTAAGAGAGGGAAAGCCCAGCAATTAAGGGTTAGCAGAGAAACAGGCTGTTTCTACAGGGAATAGGAGGCTTGGCTGGGAACTACTTGTAGGTGGTATCTTGCCAAAGGCTATTGGGTGGGTGGCTGTTGGTTTGATGTGCTATGGGGAACAGGGTGACTGCCTGCCAGCAGGGATAGAGGTGATAAGCAAAGCTGCTGGGGCTGGATTTGCTTTGCAGGAGAAGGAGGCTGTCCTGTAGCTTTATGTTTTGAGTTAAGGGTTGGAAGTAGATTCTAAGATACAGAGACCGTGTTAGCCAGTTTTGGAAAGTCCTTGGGATGCTGGGCCTGTGGGGTGCTCTGGGGGCTCCTCTTGTTGCTGGGTTTTTCTCATTATTCTAGAGCATGCCAAAATCCTCCTGAAAGTGCTGACCATTGCTGCTTTCAGCTGTAAAGCAAAAATTCTTTTATATGTTCTCAATAGTCCTTAGTAGGTTAAGTGTTTGATAAATAAGATGAAAAACAGCAACAAAAACGTGTGACTAGAAACTTTTCCTTCCTCCCATTTTCATAATTACTGACATTACAGTAAGTCAGTTCAAGCCTTGTAACTATTGTTAGAGAAAAATGGAGTGTAAGTTAAAAATACTTCTTTGCCAGAGAGAACAGTGTACTTCAGGTTCAGAGAGCAGGTAAGGTCCTTAAGTAGCAATCAAATGCACTACATGTAATTAAGTGGTTTCTATTACCAGGTCTGTTCTTTTGCCTCTTCCTTCCTTCTGCCTCTGATGTTGTGGCATGATTGTCCAAATCCAGTCCTGACAAAACCATCCAGGTTGAAAGAACCCCCATGGTTAAAGGTGTTGCAGTTCACTGGGGTCATTTTGCCAAGAGGGTGAGTACAGCTTGCCTTGATGCTGGCAAACCAAAGCATGATAGTTTATGATGGGGTAGAGAGCTTCAACCCAACAACCAAAGCTGGAATAGTTTTTCTCATTGTGGGTTAGTGTTTTCTGTGCTAGATTCTAGCACAGAAAGACTTTATACGGCTTTGCTATGCAGTTTTGTTGCCAGGGATCATATTTTTATGTTGGAGCCTAGGCAAATAAGAGAGAGATGCAACTAAAGATAGGCACTGTTGATACCTCAGCTGTTACACAGTTTGTGCTGGAAGAAACTGTTTCATATTCAGGTTTTATGCTAATATATCTATTTCACATACAATAATGTATGTTTTCTGCGTTATTCCCAGCATTACAGAGCAATGTATACTTTATCCTTACTATAACTCATAAATAACTAAGCTTTATGCTAATGTAGATCTGGTTATTCTGCTTTCTCACTACAGAGTCAGCATCTGACCATAATATTACCAAGGACAGGAAAGCAGCTATAATGTATGGCTGGTCTGAAGCCTTAGTGAATTTCATATGCTGGTCACATTACCTGAGGAAGTATATTTTATACAAGGAACTCATTCAGTGGTTTTCATCCTGGACTTTATAATCTGAGTAACTCAGACAAGTTCCTTCTAACATTTTCTTATCAAATTAAGTGTTATAGTCTCCTTTGTGACTATGGTTCCATATCATCTGTGTTAATTTGGGTCTTTCAAATGACATCCCACTTTATTGAACACTGAGGAGCATACATGCTAGAGGGTATAATATCATTTAATGAAGTTGCTAAGGTGATCACAGTGCATTCATAGGTTTTGAGAGTACAGTGCTATTGCTTATCCTTTTTGGTATTGGTGACTTCAGATCAATCTCCCGAGGCAATATTGTCATGAGGACTCTGTAGCATGTAACTAGATTTGCAGCAAAGCTGAGCTTCAGGAGAGGGCTCTGCTCCTAGTTCTATGCAACAAGTTACATGATTTGTCAGTGGTGTTTCTCATAAAAAAAAATCTGACTGCTGCCAATTATGAATGCCTCTTGATAATGAATATGAGCCTCAGACAAAGCTTCTGGGAGAGGACTTGCTACTCAAACTAAGCTTTTACACCCATCAGTATTTAATTTCTTTCCAAATATTGGACCTTCCCTCAAGTGATATGATTACAAACATCTCTTGTGCGGTTGGGAGACATCGATGTGGTATAAATAAATGCAAGTAGAAGAGATACAGGTACGAGCCCTGTAAGGGTAAGAAAGTTACTAAATGCCTCTTAAATGTCTTATATTTCTAATCCCTTAAATGTCTTATATATCTAATCCCTGAACTACTGTACAAAAGCCTCAAAAAAAAAAAAAACAGTGAATGCTATTCTATTTCTGATGAAACACTTGTAGGTGCCTGGTCTCAAGGGATAATTCCTGAGCAGATCTCAGCTGTGAACCTTCCCACAGCCTAAGTGCAGCACCTGAATACCTGAAGGGGATCTCCTGCTGACCTTAATGGCCCTTTGCTCAGGGCACAGGTTGTTCAGCTGTCCTATAATGAGGCTCCTAAATCTTCCTGTTCACAATGCAGGGAGTGTAGGTGTCTAATACAGGATTCCCTGCAGGCCATGGGCTGGGACACCAAGTGTTAACAGCCCTTCAGTCTCTCACTGGACCTGGCCCAGAAGTTGCTAATCCAACACCCAAGAGAGGTTTGTCTGTTTTGTTTCCTGGTTTTGCTTTAAATAGTAATGCTGAATCTGATTAGCTGCAAGACAGCAGATGCTATGGTAACGTAAGATTTGAATAACAGATGTGAGAGCAGATTCTGGCCTTGGTTTAAATGACATTTATTATTATTTAACGTTTTCTTGAGCAATGGAAGCTAGGGGTCTGAGACCTTGCTCTCTGAGAAACTCCTTAGTGAATAATATGTAGAAAATCAGGACCATTATTATATGTATATATATATATATATATCAATCTGAGAAAATAAATTAGCTGTATCTAAAAGCGCATGATATATTTTGAAAGATGATACTGATCACAGAGGGGTTAAGTGATAAGCTAAGAAACTCCTCTATTTCTGTCATTTCACCTAGGTAAAATAATCCAACATGATATTTGCATTTAAAGGTCTACAAGGGAAATGGGTAAAGCTCTGTTACTTTTGGTTTATGGATACAGGATAAAAATATAGAGTACAATTCACTACACTGAAAACCACAGTGCTTTAACAAGCCTACTCTGACAAAAGCCACAAATGCCTTGCGCTTACTGACAGCTATTGGAAAGTTTAGTCTCGGCAAATATTATTTCATAAATCTGTATCTCAAATTAGATATCCAAATTCTATATAAATAGTAAACTGCAGTATTAAATAAAAATAAGCCAAGCCCTGCTTGTTTGTGTCCAAGTTATTACTGGCTTATAGCCACCTCAGCAATATGGAGCTGGGTCTGATACCAGCATGAATGAGAAATCAAAGATGATAGGTTTGCAGTCTAGTGAATGTAAAGGCTGCTGATGTAGCCTTGAGCTGTGGCAGAATGCATGATGACTGGAGACCCTCCTCAGCTTCCTCATGTCAATTTACTTGTCTTGGTAGGAACACATGGAGATTCCCTGCACGTACCCCAGCTTGCCCCATGATCCAGAAAGATGGTGGTCTCCACTTATGATAGGATGCCTCTGTGAGGAGGAGTGAGCACAGAGTCGTTTTGCATTGGCAGATGCTGCTGGCAGCTGCTCTGGGAAGAGCACTCTGAGCAGGTACAAGCTTATGGAGACGCAAATTCCATTCTCCTAGAACCAGTGGCCTTTACTGAGGGCAGGCCACAAACCTGGGCTGGTGCCTTCTGTGCCTTCCTTGCCACCCTTGTGGAGTGGCTTTGGGAGACCATCCTCTTAAGGCAGACGGCCTCCAGGTCAAGATCTAGCCATGAAGCAGCATATAATCAAGAAGGCAACACTGGCAATCTTCAGCGTAGGAATGTAACTCCAGTGCTGATGGAGCCTTTGCCATCTAATTTCAGTAACTTCTTCCAACCAATAGAAAATCTCTGAGACAGGCTTGACTGCCAAACATTACAGGCTTTGAAGTGTGCTGGCAGGTGAAACTGCATGTCAGTGACCTACAAAAACATCAAAAGGTATGTCAGGGAATGCTGTTGCAAGGGCTGAAAGCTGGAAATCTGCAAGAAAATTCTGAAAGATAATTTTAAAGGGCTTCAAAGGTAGGAGATCTGCAGAAAAACAACACTGGTCAAAATCAGACAGAGAAACAGGTTTCTGACTTGAGAAGAAGTTGGAAAGGAAATGAAAGGGAGAAATATGTACTGCTTTTCATGGTCACATATGTACATGTACTGTGTAAGCAACAGCTATCTTGCCTTCAAGGTATATATATTTATCAGTATGCTCAGAATAGAAATATATACAGTTAATGCCTCAGAAGGAGAGTAATAATGTTTTTCTTTTTACTTGCCTACCTAAAAGTGCAGTTTGGTAGGTTTGTTCATTTTAATAACGTAGTTTATCACAATGTAGCAAGTATGAAACAGTGAAAGCTACCATCATTAAAGATCAGGTCCTTCACATAACCTGCAAGAATCCAAATGTGGGACCTAAGAGACTAGAAGTGAAAGCATTAATGTAGGAAATCCACTCAGCTATGGGTTAATCTCAACAGTATAAGGCTTTTTATAATCTCTGGTACTTTATCTGTTCTGTAAGGGTTTTTTGGTGGTAATAACCTAACACGAGAGCATAGAATTTATGTAGAAGGAACTTTGGAACTGGAAATAGGTAATGCTTCAAAATAAGAATGACCAGGCTGGGTAAGACCAAGAATCCAGTAGGACCAGTATCCTGCTTCTCATAATAGCTATGAGTGGATGCTTAAGGAAGATATGAAACCCTGGACAGGAATTTATAACACTTTCCTTGAGCTGTTTGCAACTGAGAAACTTCTGAGCTAAGCAGAATTTCTATCTACTCATTCTGAGGGAATTCTTCTCCCAAGAATCTGGGAGAACTTGAGCTTTCCTGAAATTAAACTTTTAGCAAACACAACAGCAGGGAGTTCTCAGCTTTACAAACACTGTGAAGAACTGCCACCCCTCCACCTCCCCACTCTGGCTCCTGCCACAAAGCCTGGGAATACAGTCTCTATCAGAACAAGATGCAAGAGCAGGTCCTCCATCAATGCTACTGTGCAATGAGGGAAACAAGACATAAAGGAGAAGGAAACAGCAGCAGCCTCTGATCTTCTGCATCAAAATGACTATGTGAAGAAATTTTGAAAGTGCATGATACAGCACACTTGTGTGTGCTCTGTGGTTTCCCGTGGTGCCAGAGTGCACAGGGCTGTAGTTAAAATTCCATTCATATTTTTGTTTCCTTTTTGTGGAGTTCTGTTTTCAATTTTCAGTGTATAGCAGTGTTACCAAATAAGGGAGAAGCTGCTACCACTCTGGACCTCTAGCACTGCCTGTGCACTGGGATGCAGAACAGAAATGGGTTCTTTTTTGGAATTCCAATGGAAAGTACTGATTCCCTGTAGCCTCTGGTGCAGACAGAGAAACTTACAGTCAGATGGTATGGAAGATCAGATTTTTCCTGCTTTGCATCTGTGCAATTCAAAAGGAAAAAGAAAGAAGCCATGCAAAGTAATGCTGTTGAAAATACCAGATAGAGTAGGAAGGATTAAGCTGTTCAGATTACCTGCTTCAGATGCAACATAAAGCTTGTTAGGTTTTTTTCCCCCTCTTGGAGGAAAATAAACAGTTCCCTTGAACCTGGGGTGGTAGCAAGCCCTAACAAGGAAAAGCAGGACACATTCCTTCCTTTATAACTAGTCACTGAATTGCTTCCAACACATTCCAGATCTGGTAGGATTGTCTTCACCTGGAGGCCACTGCCTGAATTCCTGATGGTTAATAAAACACCTATGGAAAAAAGGCACCACGCTTTCTTTCTGATGGAAGTGGGTGATTGCACCCAGTCTCATGGTCATGAGCAGTTTCATTTGTGTCTGAAGATTTATGAGTTTCCTGGGTTTTCCTGTGCCTATGAAAGTCTGAGTATGTAAGTGTCATGTAACAATTATTCCCTAAAGACTTAGAGCAGATAAATGAAAGATAAAGAACTGTTTGTTGTACTAAGTTGTGGTTATGACTGACATTTTGAATTACTTCCTTTACAATGAAAGGTTTGTATGGAGAAGAGAATGCTGCTGGTTTGCTTTCACTGATGGTGAAACAGCGAAATGTCCATTCTAATCCATGATCAGGTGCACAGTGTTTAGTCCAGAAGGTGGGTGAAACTTTGCAGAGCTATTTGGACAATGATTCCCATCACAGAATGTTGTCAATCAGTACTCTGGGTCGTAACCCCCCATTTCTGTGGTTACAGATACCGTTCACACAATGTCAAGAGGAGTCCCAAGATTCAAAGACTGAACCAGCAGGAAAGCAAGTTTATACCCTTTTACAAAGAAGCAGCTAGACAATTCAACTAGGAAAAGAAAAATAATTAAACATCCAGACTCAAGGTAATTCCTCAGTGTTGTTCTTGGACTTGTTGTATTCCTACCATCAGGTAGGAAGTTGTTTGTAATAAGCTTTGAAACCTCCTTCATGTTGGCTGATTCTGTTCCAAGTGAAGGGAAATGTTAATGTTGTTACAGAGAAAGACTCCGGAATAGCACTGAAAGCAGTTGCTTCCTAGAGAACATTTGGATGGTTTGGTGAGGCATCAGGGAGTTCCACTAGGCAGCAGCTCATCGCAGTATTGCAGAGATGGCCAGAGGAAGTTTCAACATGTCCACTGCAGAAATGCAGCTCCAGTAAGGCCAGAAGGCCTTTAAGGCTCTAAACTCATGGTAAACATTACTCTGAAAGAAGTAAAAATGTGTAAGACTGCAAACCAGCATGATAAGAACCGGAGTGAGAATATTAATGATTCTATTTTACCTATAAATAGAACTTATATTCTACACAAATACTGCTTTTTGGAAACTCCATATAGTTATGGTACATTGTATACTCTTGATATAGCCTGACTCAACAAGTCTGTACTTGCGGTTTTATTCAAAAATACTGGAAGCTATAGCTCCAGTCATGTAACTGCTTGTGATTAATTTAAAAATAAACTTGAGGGTCTTAAACATGCACAGGGCTCCTACCAGACTGACAATTATGGTATCATTTTTTTCTTAAGCTCAAAAGATTGTTAACTTGTTATTTCTTTATGTAAAGATCTTTTAACATACTCCAGAAAAGGAATGAAATACCCATTTCTCAAGTGTCTTGTTCATGTCAGCTTCTTCACTGGTTTAACTGCTATGACACGAGAAGGAATATGCTCATTAAATACATGTTTAGTAAATTAAATGAGATCTGTAGGTAATTAGCTTCGTAGTTACACTACTAATATTATTTCTGCACAGTATGTTTTACAGATATTCCACAATATCGAAGTTATGGAGGCAAAGAGGGTTATGCTGTTTCACCAGCGATAAGCCTGTACTGTACAGATGTTCCCTTCCATTGTAGCTAGTCCACAGTCACCTCTAACACACACAAGAGACATAGAAATGAAGGTGAATACAAACCTAACTGTAGAATTTAAATTATCTGACAAGATGACAGCAAATGCTTATATATCCCGCCACGAAGTGTATCGTATTTGCATGGATTATTTTGTTTATAATTTGCTTTTTTAGGACGTTAATCTAAGTAGCAGCTGACGGTTTAAAACTGTAACCTCATGGCACCATCCTGTGGCATAGCTGGTAATTGCACGACTGCTACAATTGAAAGTGGTTTGAAGGGAAGGGAGTTTTACCTACCTTCCTAAAACTGATTAAAACGTACTCTTCAACCCATGGCTAGTGTGATTAATATACATAAAATACAGAATTGGCAGCTATGGGTTTGAAGAAGACAAACTCGGATTGGATGGGCTGAAAATCTTCATCCCTAAATCCTGAAGCAAACTATAATAAGAAGACTGGGGTTGGTTCTGTGGCAAGTATTTCAAGTAAATATATAAAGTCAGGGTGGTATATGGGTGGAGAATAGGCAATACAGTGTCTGACTGTATAAAGGAGGGAGAGGACAGAGATGATTAATGTCTGAAAGGAACCTGAATTTAAAGCAAATAGTCAGTGATTAATCAGATGTAAAGGTAGACAAGATTGCACTGGACTTAGGTGTTTTTTTTAGGTTTGGTTTGGTTTTCCCTAAATATAACTTGACACTATTCAAGTGAATATCCATAAAACACATTATATGATGCCACTCAGAAATGTATCAATGAAGCTGTAAAAGTTGATAATTTTTATAAGGATTGTAATACAGGCAAGGAACTGCTAAATGTGGTAAGGTAGTGAATGGTTTTTGAACAGTGAATCCAGCTACAAGAAAGCTATTAGATTTTAATATAGTCAATAGTGACCTCACATAAATGTAACTGTTGCTCTGTTGACAAAAAAAAATTGAGGGTATCATTAATATTATGCAGGGAAAAAAAGGTTTATCCTAAGAAACAGAGGCACAAGAGAGTGAAACTCTACAAGACCAACTACAAATCATACTTCTGCACAATAATAACAAAAGGTGCACTATAAGGAGAACAGTATTTGGAAATAGCAAAACAGGTTGATCTAGCTTATACAGGATGATGACCAGTGTGATAGAGTTGTAAAAACAGCAGGATTTACCTGCCACCAGAGGTATTTCCTGCAGAAACAGGAGTGACACTAAGACTTTAAAATGGAATATTCAAGTAAATCAATATGCAGAAAAGACACACATCACTGGCACATGTGCAGAAATGATTACTGAGGTGACCAAGAGGAGATAAAAAAAAGGCTGAGATCAGACACAGTTGTGGCATATGAAGACATTAACCAGGTAAGCACCAAGGAGGGAGATCTGCTAAAACAAAAGGGCAATCAGTGATGAGGAAAAATAATCTGGCATAAAATGCCCATTTGTAAATTAAGATTAGAATTTAGGACAAAGATACTAACCCAGAGAAGTGAGTTTCTAAAACAGATTTCCATTGTAACATGGGAGCAAAATGTTCAGTGGTGAATCTAAACAGAAGAAACAGGATGCTACAGTGCCTCTGATAACAAGAACTGGACTTGATCTACTTCTCTTCCAGGTTTATATTCTTCTTATACTGTTATTCTGAAGACTAATTAATGGTGCCTTTTTGCTAATATGACCTTATAATGTGAATTTATCAGCCTTACACTATTTATGTTTTAGCCCCCAGCTGACAAGAAAACTTCTGGGTAGAAACTCCAAGCTATGCAGCACAGTGTCCCACATAGCACCACTCTCCCCAGTATCAATATTGAACACACTGTGCTTCAGGAAATGTTGCGTTCATAAGTTGTCAGCCCAGCCTTACCTGTGGTGGATTTGGTATTTCTCAGATGATCTTATTAACTAAAGACTGGTAGGATGTGCTAATTTATTAGAGCCAGCTAAGAAGCAGCTGAATACTACCTTCAAAAGCTAAGAATATAGTTAAATAAGATATCTGTATAGCAAAAGGTCACAAGCATAGTGAAATTTCTGGGTTTATGGCATAGATGAGTTTTGTGTTACTATAGGTTCTTGTGTGTATTAATATTGTCTTGGAAAAGCAAACAAACAAAGCCCACAACCAAACTAAGCAAACAGCCACACTGAGTATGTGAAGAGCTAGTCTGGCCTCCCAAACTAAGAATTCACTACCACCTATACAGTCATTTTGAGTTCATTTTCAGAACACTGTTTTTATTAACTAGTATCTTGGAAGAAAACTATTGTGTTTTGGTTGGGTGTTAGTCAAAGCATTTCTTGCTGTTGGAGGGACACTGTGTAGCTTTAAAGTGACCCTTGAGAGCATTTTAATCCCTATTCTCACATTTGCTCCATTTTTCTATTAGCTCTATTGCAATTTGTTGTGATTTTATTTTACTTCAATGATGGATTTCTGAAAACAGCACATTCCAAGAGCACAAGTGCAAACATCCTCACAGTGTTAACACTGTGCTCACTGTGGGATTGCATTTTGCATTCAAATGGAAGCTGATGAATCCAGAACTTTTGGAGTAGACCTTTGAAGTTTGGATCATTATCCAAAAGTGTGGAAGGTGAGTTAAATTTTCTTGCACCAGCAAGGTAATGTTTATGTGACCACAACAGAACTGAATAAACTTGGAGTCTAAAACCTGCTACTGCCAATGGGAGGTCCCATCTTCTACCTCTAGAACTTATAAGGAACAACCATTATGACTTTATAAGAACCTCCCCCTGCCTTTTGTCTTTCCTCCTTCCCTAGACTTTTCTTGCTTGTCTTAACCTTTCCTTATGAGATTTCAACTACTACTTTGCTTCCTTCCTTCATCCAAAGTAAGAGTCAGTGCTCTGCTTTCCTGTATTACCCCAGGATGTAATCTTTTCCTCACAGATACTCTCTTCCCAGCAACGGAGAGAGCACAGGCTATTGTTGTGCTACATTGCTACACAAGCTCTACTTCCACCATTATGAACAAAAGATTCAGATTTTCCTTACTGAGACCTTGGAAAAAGTAGATACACATGTTACTTAAGACATGAGGTCCCTCTGTCATTGGAACAATTGCTTTAAGCTTTGAGACAGTACAGAAGATGAATCTGTGGAACATCCATCTTAAAAAAGGCAACTTCAGTGGTGCCTAAAGTAAATTCTGCAAAACGTTCCTACCAGAACTACTCAGTACTTGGGTGTCTTGATGTTGTGCCTGCTTTTAGCAGTTTCTTTCTTCCTCCTCTTGTGCAGGACTACAGAGCTTCTTGGACTGAAAGGTATTTCAGCAGTACAATCTGGGTAACAACTCCTCTGCTTCTCATTTACCATGGTGGTCCTATGAGTCAAGCCCTATGATTTACGATTTCAGATTACAAAAAGAAATATATAATAATAAGCTTAAAGATAGTATAGGTGTTTCTGAAGGTCAAATGTATGGCACAACTAACTTTACAAAAAGAATTAGGAGGATTAAGTTCACATTTCTTTTTGCTTAGTTAACATACACAGCTATTAAAGCTTTGGTCCACGCTTAGCATTTCTGCTGCCTGTTGATGCTATTCCCATCCAGTTAGTGTGAGATAAACTAGGGTGTGAACTAAGCCATGATAATAACATGGAAACATGTCTTTACTTGTGGTAAAAACTCACTCTCATTTCAGATAACAGGGCAATTGGCAGTTGACTTGGAATGATGTAATTTGGGTGATTATTTACTTAATAGTTAAACTGTGTATCTTCTATTTATGTATTCTGTATTCAGATGAACTGTGTAGGTTCAGTGTTGCTGAGCAGGAGCAAAGATTCCTGCCCTGCCTTATAAACTGTGCCTTAGCTGGCAGAAAGAGAGGATGAGCTTTCAGCTGTGGCTTAGGGTGTAGCTCTATGTAGGAAGGAACAGAGAATTTTCCCACATTAGTTACAGACCTACAACTTTATGCCCCACGGCTGAAGAGTAATATAACTTTGCATTCCTCCTGCTAGAATGAGATGAAACTTCACTCTTTATTTTTCCCATGAATGAAAGAAGAATTTAAATTCTGTACCAGAAAAGGAGAAAGTGTGTGTATGTATCTGTATATTATACACATGCACACATGTATACTACATACCTACAGAAATGCTCACCACAGTTTTCATCAAACATGTAAAACACTGGTCTTTGTAGCGTGAGGGCAACTGTCTTGATTGGCATCACAGTCAGACAGTTATGTACATTATATTCCCTGCTGAATTCAGTTTCAGATTTTAATTTCCAGTGGGCATGAGCCATGCTAGAAAGCCCCATAAGCAGTATCTTAGAAGATGTTTAACTGCTAGCAATTTCTTGGGTACTATCAATCTAAGTAACTTCACCTAGTGATCTGACTTTAAATGTCTACTCATCAGTAGTAGCACAAACTATTAGTATTAGAAAAATGTAGAAGTAATTAGTACCAAGAAATTATTAGTAGCAGCTATTAGCACCAATATGTAGTATTATTATGTAGTAGTAACAACATATAGCAGTAACATCCTTTCTTAAAAAGTAGAACAACAGCAGTCTCTATGTATATTCATGGAGAGGAGCCTCGTATATCTTAAGAACTTTACTATTTTCTTCACATTCTTCAGGGGTCTACTTTCTGCCTCCTCCTCTGCTGTTATTGTTCTTATGCTTATTTAACAAAAGCCTACTTTGTTTCATGTTTCTGGAACATATTTTGTTACCTATTCTACAATGTATTAGCAACATACCTCTTCCTGTTTATTCCATAAAACTAAGAGTTTTTTTTCTGTTAATAACCTTGTTTCTCTGGTCTTTTTAATTCCTCTCATTCTGTGTTATCTTTATTGGAGACCATCTGGATGATTCTAAAGGTATCATCTAGCCGTGGTTTTTATGGTTCTGTGATCTTTAATCAACACTGAAATCTAAAGTCTCTCTTGGTTTTCTCAATGAAATTTAAGATCCACCGCTTCTGTACCTTCTGTATAGCTCCACTGCATTCTCTATTTTCTTAGTGCTAGACAAGTATCGGCCATTCATTATTCACACCTTTCCTTGCAGCTCTCAACTCTGTTACCAGTGCATTTCCTTCCAAAACTGTGAGTAAAACCAAATGCTTTGAGAAGAAAGACACCTAGCTCCTATCTATGGGAAGGTTTTTAGATCCTAAGGGTACAGATCTAAACCAACATCTCATTATGGCAACTACTGGAAGGCAGTGCATGCACTAGTTAAACACCTTTTTGCAGAAAGTGTTGCTAAGGAAAGCAGCTGGATTCTGCACATGTGTCTACTGGAATAGTCCCAAAGAAGTCTGCCACAGAAGTGATCTAAAACTGCCCAACAAGCTTTAATTAAGGCTGTATCAGGATGCAACCTTTAATTATATAGCTTCATATGTTTTTACCACAGGATTGCTGCCTCATTCAGTAAGTAGACAGTTATTTAGTATTCATTTCTACTATTAAATGCATTTGTAATCAGCACTAGAGTTTAATGAACACCACCAAAATACAAGGCAAAGTTTAAAAACACGTATTAAATGCTAAGTATTTTAAAAATTACTATGTTGAAAGAAAGCTCCACCTACCTGCAACCACTTACAACAGAACACTTCTGCAAATACCTCTCTGATATACCTCCTGATAGTCTGAAAATATGAAATTATGCAATTATAAACCAGCTTTGAATGTGTTTAGATAACTTACCCACAGCAACCATCCAACAGGGATTCTGCGGCAGAGGTGAACGGTTGTTTAGATCATTTTATCAGCATTTATCTGCCTTAGCCCTAGAACTATCATTGTTCTTCCCATCATATGGGAAGCCTCATATGCTGTGTCTTAAAATGTTTGTAACATATGACAGGGCAGGTCTGTAGGCTGTTGCTGTGCAATCCTAATCTGGTACAGGTTCATGCAAGAGGCAACTGGGGTTGTTTAGCCTGAGGAAAATGGGGCTGAGGGGATACCTTATTGCTCTTATTGTAGTCTTACTGCTACAACTACCTGACAGGAGGTTGTAGTGAGGTGGCTGTCAGTCTTTTCTCCCTAGGGACAAGCAATAGGGCAAGAGGAAATGGCTTCAAGGGGAGGTTTAGACTGGATATTAGGAACAATTTCTTCACCAAAAGGGTTGTCAAGCATTGGAACAGGCTTCCCAAGGCAGTGGTTGAGTCCCTGGAGATACTGAAAAGACATGTAGATGTGGCACTTAGGGAGAAGGTTTAGTGCTGGACTTTGCAGTGTTAGGTTTACAGCTGGACTCAATGACCTCAAAGGTCTTTTCCAACTTAAATGATCCTATAATTCTAAGATCCACACTTGACCTCCGTGTCAAATAGTTCTCCTACCACATTTCCCTCATCTCTTCCACCATAAATTGCTAGCTCAGGTATCACAAGTTCCTGGCCTAGCCAGTTCTGTCTCAAATTCAAATTGCCTTCTTTCAACCTTTTTCTTCTCCAGGCAAGTAACTCTAAATCCCTCCTTTCCATTTTGCTCAGTAGCTCCAAGTGTCACTCTCCTATTTTGCAACACAGATCCAGTCTGCTTTTCTTGCCTAATCACTTAATTCCCATCCAATACCAGAATCACCTGTCTAATCTCCTTGTTCAACTGGTCTCTATGTCCTCCTCCCACTGGCTTCCTGGCACAAGGCAGCTCAGCCTCCTTTCCTAAATACTATCTTGCTAAGCCACTGCAGTTTCTATAGCCCTTCTTCACTGATTTCTTGTCAAGCCATTTATTTCTCTTCCACTCTCAATCTTGTCTCATCCCAGTGCATTTCTTTAATCCCTTATGTGGTTCTATCCCCCTGCATTCAGATCAGTGAGCTCATTTGCCATGTCTAGCTCAGTCGCCATGTCTAGCTTCATTTTGGCATAACACCCACTGCATGAAAGGCCTTTGAGCTTCCATAGTACTTGATCAACAGCTGACTGCTTAGTCTATATGAAGGAAGGCAGAGACTTCAAGTTACCATATTGCTCCTTCACCTTCTATCTTTCTTCAGCTGGTGAGTGTGCAGCAAAATGGTAACTGAGCCTAAGTGTAAATAAATGCAAGAGGAGAAGTTCTAAGACTATTTTAATTCTCAGAAAAAATCTGAACTATATTGACTCAAAACAATTAAGAAATACTGTACTTGCCAAGAAGTTTAGTGTGTAAAAAGTACTAAATACTAAATAGTTTGAAAGTCCCTGTAGTGAGAGGAAGTAGGAGACAATAGTTCCCAGGGATATGCCAACAGGGAGAACAGTTCTGCATAGACTAAAAATTGGACCCTCACTACTAATTTTTCATGGTGATTAACTAAGCAGATAGATCTGCACACAGAATGTATTAAAATCCTTGTTCTGTTCTATTAACATCCTTTCCACATTACCAATGTTAAAAACAAACTTTGTTTAAAGAAACATCATCATAATGTGCATTTGTGGCCATAGCTCCTGAAAAACAGAAAGATAGGTCTGATAACGTTATTATGGTTTAAATCTAATTTCTGATCAAATCTTGACCAAATATGAAAGAGTGATATGATTCCTTTTTGAATGGTTGGAACAATTCAAGCTTCATCACCTGAATAAAAAGGAAAGCACAATGACCCAAAAGCTTGTTACATTTTCATAATATGCTGAAAGTATTTTATTTTTTCCATTGCCTCATTCTCAGAAATAACTGGACCTCAATGGCATGACATCTCTTATTAAATAAATTAATAAGGTGAGGCAGAAAATTTCTGCCAACTTTCAGTTTGTGTCATTATAAATCAGCAAAGACATAAAGAGCTGAAAAGCCCTCCTGCTAAGGGAATTGTGGGGCAATCTCAATAGAAGAATTCCAGCTCTACCCAGGAAAAAGGACTTAGTTATAAACCTATTTTAAATGCCTTGGTTTAAATTACTGAATTCAGATATCAAACTTGACACCTTGACTTTGCAAAGAGTCATTATGCTGTTCAAGAATGCTGTTTCAGTAAAATGTTCCTTAAAAACTTCCTTCAGTTTTCTCATTTTTTGATGAAAAAAGGGAACAGTTTTCTAACCAAGAATTATTCTAAGTATACAATAGGAAGTCAACATTGATTAATGACTCCTGGTCTTCTATTTTATGTATCTAACAAACCAATATAATCTTTGAGATAAGAGAAATAAATGTTGAGTAGTGCAATACCTTGGCTTTCAGATCACCAAAAGATGTCAAGATCAAATTGAGCTGTGATTCATTTCAGGAAAAAGACTGAACAAGCTAAACAGGAACATTTAGTTTCAGTTACCTTTTTTCTACCCACTCACCTAGTTCAAACAAGGTAGGCAAGTGAGGCACAAAATGCTGACTGACACTGACTGTTCAGAAATGTGGAGTGCTACATTTGGGAGGGAAAATCTAACTCTGGATTTATTTCATAGAGATTGTCCAGTGACACTGGCTCACAAAAGGAATCTAAGCATCACTGTGGATGGCTCAGAGGAACCATCTTTCTGTAAAGCCAAAACCAGAAACTAAGAGGGAAAGCAAATGAAAACAGTTAAGTAAAATAAAACTGAATTCTTACTACAGACCAATGGTTTGCTCTCATGCTAGGTATGTTTTCTGGGGCAGCAGAATATGAGAATATGAGTAATTTTAATACTTCACGACAACCAAAATTAGAATGGATGTCAAACACCATACTTTATAACTAAGTCAACATGTAAATCTTTGGAATTAGAATAAGATCCACTATGAAAGCAGATGTGAGGAGTCTATACTGTCTCCTAGAGTATCTGATACTATCCATGCACAGACAGGAGGGCAGATAATTTCTCAGTTTGGTCTAACAATTGTACTTCCTATGTACTTTCACATTTTCACCTGGACTTTCAAATTTATGAGCTGTGCTTATAAAAACTGATCTGTTGTCTTGTATTTTGGAAAGGCATAAGGTATTAAGTAGAGGTAAGAGTTGCTTTTATAGAGGAGCCATCACAGACACGTTAAAAACAACAGATGTATAGAGCAAAAAAATATGGTCAGAAATCAAGGAAATGCAGAAAGTAGACTTGTGTGTAGCCATTAAGCTCTTGCAGGTTACGGTGTCTGTTAGGACAAGTACTCCTGTCCCCAGACAGTGGGGAAGTAAAGCAGAAATGGCACAGAAAGTCTGCAAGCTAATGCATTTAAGCTAATGTTCTGTTCATCCTAAGATCTCTAAGCTTTTTTTTTAATATACACCCCTTATCTTCTTCTCCCCACATTATTCCCAAATTCTACTTTCAGCTCAGAAGGACTATTTTCCCACATCTTAAATTCCTGTAACATCCCAGTCATCTGAGGGGCATGAAGAACGTAGGTAAGAAAAGGGCAAGAACTAGAAGAGAAAACATGAGATACAAAGAAAAGGAAGCGTGTCCTCTCTCTCTGTTCTGGACATCAGAGCAAGTTTATGTCCATTTCAACTTCACCCTGTAGGCCCCACGCTTAAGATCAAACCTGTGTTATAATCAGCATTATGTTTCTTGGACATGGAGGCTTGTGGGTTTTGAGTGGCTGATACCATATCCACACTACTTCACCCACACTGGAATTTCAAGTTGTACGAAGTGACTAAACATCTAGTGATTGGATTTCATTGATATTAGCTGTACTGATGAGGCTGCCATTGGGAATAGTCTGTATCGTTATTCATATACACACATGTATGCATAAATGAACTGATACATAATTAAATGTAGCTCAACTTCAGATGTGTGATTTCTTTCACTTAAAAATCAAACAACAAACCAGTATTCTGCTGTAGCACTTCAAGAGAATGACAAAACCTTATCACTTAACACTGATGACTGCATTAATAGAGCAGTTCATTCATTTCCCCACAAACCATGCCAAATTCTACAAGTAAGAGATATTCCTAAGAGATAACACAGATTTCACAAGAGACCACATCAATCCCCAGAAGAATCCTTCTAGCTCCATTAGTTATTAAGTTTTCGACTATCATAGTACTTAACATTAAACAAGAGAACAATCTTGCTGAATTTATAAGGACTTAAAAATCAAGCAAGTGCAAGTCTACAGAATGGAGACCAGCACTATACAAATTACCTTAAAACTTAACTAGCATACATGGCACAGTTTGCATCTTACAGCTTACCTCAACTTACATAAATGAATCTCATTCTTCTGCTACCTTTCACAACATCTGTAAATTGCTCTCCATGATATTAATGTATGTTACATTGGACCTGTATTTTTTCATTTAATTATTAGATGATATGTTGTTCTCAGAACATAGCTGGGTGTTGTATGCCAAGTGCCAACAGCAAATAATACAGGTTCTTCCCGTTCTGAGAGAAACCAAATCAGAGCATCTTCTGATTTGTTAACCCAGGCTCCATTAAAAAAATGTATTCCCATAACTATTTGTGGACAAAATATTCACTCCATAAAAATTTATTGTATTCTTGACTTTGACTCGTTAAAACTCAACTGGCTAAAATCAAGGTTGACTGAGGACATGTTTAGCAATTTTATTACTGCATTTTATTAAGCAGAGGTTTGGGGTTTTTTCTTTAATTGTGGAAACTGAAGAACTGCTTAGGCAGACACTGCTGTTTAACACTTCAGATACAGCACCATAGCCTAATTCTTCTTGTTATGAGATCTTCTGATGCCCTTTATAGAGTTTTCAGGCTTCAACAGCAAATATGCATTTTACTTCCTACAGGCTTCTGTCTTCTGGAATGCACTTTCTAGTTTAAATAGCTTGCTTTCCATTGATGTTCTTGCATAGCCAGAAAGAAGTTTGAGCCCTACCATAGACCATATTAAAAGCACAGTTGCCAACTCCATCTTGTTTCTTCAGAGAAACTACACACACTATTATTAATTTGGGTGACAGGTGTGGTACTCTTTACCTTCTTCCAGGCTCCCTCTCCACCTCTACCTTTTACATTTGGAATGCATTTGCATTAATGTTGCTGTCATTTGCTACCTTGGAAAACTCTCACAGTTGACTTGTACCGAGAATACCAAGAAAACAAAAGGGCTGCAATGTATAAAGTTTATGTAAGTGCAGCAGGTCTCAAATTGCAGAACAAAAAAAAAGAAGCTTTTGTCACAAAAGAATTTGATCAGTGGGGGTGACTTTATCAAGAATATGCTTAGCCATGAGTGTTGGAAACTGATGAAATAATGGATCAATAAAAAACTCATGTTTTGCATTAAGTGCCCCTTTATCAATCAAGCTAACAAAGTTATTCTGGAAAAAAGGCAACATTCAGGAGTGGAAGCAGTAGAAGAAACAGTGGAGGACTGGATGCATGAGACAAGTTTTATAGATTATAAGTGTATATGAAATTATTTAAGGAAAAGTTAGAAGATAAATAAATTATGTAATAGGACGCGGTATTGGCTAGCCTCAAAAAGTGGGATAAGGATGCTGCAGAAGTCAAACACAGCAGAAGGCAAGTCTGTAAACAACCATGGTCAGCACGACCCAGAGCAATGGACATTTTATGTAAACAAGGTCAGGCTATATTAGGTAACCAGTTCTGGGGAAGGTTACAACCAACCTAAGCTTAAGGCCAGAAGAGGACTTGGAGCACTCTTACCTCCACACAGATATTGAGATTAAAAGTAGCAGCAAAACCGTACTTTAAAGATTAGTAAGCCTGTAGTAAAACTTGCAGAAATTTCAAATTTTGTAATGATTTGAGTATAGGAAGCTTACTTTGATGAAGAAACTACCTCTTCTTGGGCCCTCACATTTACCTACTGCCAAAGTATCTAAGATTTTTTAAAAAATGGCATTTTTACAAACAACTATCTTATAAACCAAAATGAAGTTATTAATGCTGTGTGATTCTGCTCTATATTTTCCTGAGGATCAGAAACACTTTAAATAGTTTTTGATTTTTTCCCCCCAAAACCCACCAATGTGCAGCAGGTATTTGAAAGTAGGGAGGTTACCAATTTCTCTGAAGTCACAGAACAAGTGCCAAAGAAGTAGATTCAGCAATATTGACTCTAGTGCTCCAGAAAACGTGAACACTTTGATGTTTTGAGACTCCATACTTTATATCACAACATAAACTTCCTCCCCAAATGCCTGATGATGCCAAGGATGGGGAGAGCGAGTAAGAAAGGAAAGTACATGTAGTGATTCACAATGAAGAGAGATTTCTTCTCATCAAACTACAGTGGCCTTGCTACTCCAGGAAGACGTATTTCAAAGAAACAGGCATAGTGGATAAAACACACTCCTATGCACACACTCCTATATGACAGTAACAGAAGCACAACATTGAAAGGTATCAAAAGATTGCATGAAAACCTTTTTTAGACTAAAAGAATACATTGATTCCAATTGCATTTTGATCTGCATTTCAGCTTGGCCACAGAAATCATTCTGCCATTTCAGTGTTAACCACTGCACCAATATAGGCTTTATATATTTAACTGACCAGTTCCTATAGAAAGTACAGACATTTACAGATTACCAGATGTCTTTCTGAGGAATATGACCGCAGGGGAAGAGCCAGTTAATAGTTATGCTGGCATGGGTGTTTTTGCTGGTATAGCTTGGCTGGGCAGGCGAGTGTAACTGGTTTTATAGGAGGAGGCAGGCTGGTATCTCCTGCTGTACCTGGTGTGGATCTGCTCCTGATAGGAATTGTTTTCCTCGTTTTAGACAGATGCCAACTCATTCCACCCCCTGTCTGGAACTCAATCTCAGCAACTCCTTTCACGGCCCTAAACAAAACAAAACAACCTAAAAAAACCAAACAAACAAAAAAAGAAACACCAAACAAACAAAACCAAAACGCAAACAGCATGGCACAACTTACACCAAAGTCTCTGTTAGCAGTTTATTTCGTGTTGTCTCCACTTTTATATGGCATTCAAAAGCCATACTCGGAAATCACACTGTACGCCCCGGCAAAGCGAGTGACCGGCGCAGGAGGCGCCAAGCCGGGGGTGCCTGAGGTAATGAAGGCACAGACTGAGAGGCCCGGCCCCTTCCCTTTCACCCGCTCCCGGACCATGAGACGCGCCCGCTGGCATGGGTCATAGGGAAAGGAGCATTGATTACCACTGCCCCGGCTGCACGACCCGCCCTCACCATCGTTCCTCAGGCAACACTCGCCTCGGTCCGTCCCGTCAGCGGGGGAGTGGCCGGGCGGGCCCCGCCCCGCTCCCGGCATTCTCTGCGCCCGCTCGGCTGGGCTCGGCTCCGACCGGCTGCGGTCCGCGGCTGTACTCGCACCATGGCCGCCTACAGCAAGTACCTCACCGCGCGCCACTCCGCCATCGCCGGGGCCGCCGCCGCTGCCTGCGCGCTCCTCGGGGTGCTCGGCAAGCGGCGGGCGGCAGCGCAGCACGGGTGAGGCCGCGGAGCGGGAGGAGAGCCGGGGACAGGCGCGGGGCCGGCGCTGGCGGGCTGAGGCCGGGGAGGGCTGTGGCCTGGCAGAGGGGGCACCCCCGGGCGCGGCTGCTGCATGCATCGTCCTCGGGACGCCGTCCTCCTGGAGAGGTGGCGTCTGTGGAGAGGGGTCAGGCGGCTGCGTTCCCCCTCCCGACTTCCTTGGGGCGCAGTCGTGGAACCGTAGAATCACCCAGGTTGGAAAAGACCTTTAAGATCATGGAGTCCGACCATTCGCAGCACTGCCAAGGCCACCGCTAACCCATGGCGCTGAGGCCTCCTCTCCACGGTGTGTGAACACTTGCAGGGACGGTGATGCCAGCCCTGCCCTGGGCAGCCTGTTCCAATGCTTGAGCACCCTCTGGGGAAGGAATTGCTCCTCAGCTCCATCTAAACCTCCCCTGGTGCAGCTTAAGGCTGTTTCCTCTTGTCCCATCCCTTGTTCCTTGAGAGCAGAGCCCAGCCCCTCCTGGCTCCATCCTCCTGTCAGGCAGTTGTAGGGAGTGATGAGGTCCCCCCTGAGCCTTCTCTTCTCCAGACTGAGCCCCCCAGGTCCCTCAGCCATTCCCCATCACACTTGTGCTCCAGGCCCTGCACCAGCTCCGTTGCTCTTCTCTGGCCCCGCTCCAGCACCTCAGTGTCTCTCTTGCAGTGAGGGGTCCAGAACTAGACACAGGATTTGAGCATTTTCAAGCTTCTGTAGCTTCTTCCAAGTCTTGGATCAAAAAGGAAGCATTAGACGCTTGACTAATAGGGATGTCATAGGATGCCTTATCTGCACATGGGCTCCAGCTGTTGTAGTGCTGCCGTGTAAGATACACAGGTAACGATTTTGAAGAGGTAGTATATGGCTATGTTATTTATGAGGATAGCTTCCAGGTGTATGTGTGCTAGGGTGTCTGTTAATCTCCTGTGAAACACTTGGGCACTGTAAGGTATGTAAGATGAAAAGTGTACCTGAGGTTCAATACTTCTGTGATTTTAGCATATTTTAGGCTGTGGATTACTGACTGTATGTTAAAGACCTGCTGTGTTACAGTAGCACAGTTATCATGTCGCTACAAATTTGTGCTGGTGTTAGATCTTGACAGTGAAATGGACTTACTCAACAGAATTAATAACATACCTGCGATTAAGCAACAATCTAGTTTTATTTTAACTAATTCCTTTCGTACACATGATGGTCTTTAAGAGCTGTATGAAGTTAGGTAACCTTGTCATATAACATGTCAGCAATTAACACACTGCTGGCAATTTATGCATTTGCTGCCTTGCATTGTTTGTATGAAAGTCAAAATCACAAGATCCCAAACCATTGCTGAGACTTACTCTTCTATCAGACTTGTAGGGAGGGATCATATTTTTCAGGTATCCTGGCTTAATTTAGTAATGTAAAAAAAAGGAGAAAAGCTGTATAGAAGGGCATAAAATGGTGAGCTGAGGGAGTTACTGACACTGTAGTGCAAGATTTTCATGCTTAATGTGTTACAATGGTGTTGTTAAGAAAGACTAAGCCCTTACAGATGTTCTGCATGGGAGCATCTATGTTTTAGTTCAGATCAAACATATTCTTTTAAAGTGACTCTCCCAGTTGTCCACACTTACCTTGCTCTCCTTCTGTTGAGGAGTGATCTTAGAACTAGGTTAGATTCAGATCAGAGCACATCTTCAAATGTAAATGCAGGCACAGTGCACTTTATTCCCACTACCAGTAGCATTCAGTTGACAGCAGCAGGCTAGAACTTGTCCAGAGTAATCAGTCTACCCCTGAAATATTATGTGGATCCTTGGTTGTCCCCATAAACTGTCTTGCTTGGAGATCTTCTGATGCTGATCTGCATGACTTGACAGTGGCAATGCATCTATTAGCTTGAGAATCAAAATACTGAAAGGGAGTGTTAGCCTTGATACTGAAGACTATGTTTGGAATGTGTGCTTCCCATATGAATCTTTGATTCTACTAGGTACACTGCTAAAAACCTGAGACATTCATATGTATTAAGTAGACCAAATGCTATTACAAGATTAGTGAGACTTGGAAAGTGGAGATGATTTATAAATTATATTCTAGCTAGTTTAGCAGTTGAATGGAGTTGTGAGAGCCTGACATGATCTGTCCCCTTTATCTGTACTGCAGTCTTTCTAATAGCTTGTCCTTTACTTCTGTAATCTTCCTCTCTAAAGCCATTTTGCATTGTCAAATCTATTAGAAATGCAGTTGCTAAAATAAGTGCCATGCTTGCAAACTTGTTCACTCGTGCGTATGTGCTGCTTTATGCTTTTAGTCCCTGCGCAGCTTAGCTCTTATTTACTACTGGTACTGTATTGTGGTCATGGATACCAAAATCTAACATCCAGCATTCAGTTGTTTCAGTAATATTAGAATTGTTCAGTAATATTAGAATTATTCAGTAATATTAGAATGCTATTTTTGAGGATGGTTTTTGCCCACTGGTGTTCATTCTTTTCTCGATGTTTCCTTCTGAGGCACACCTGGCCAAGAGCCTCACAGAGCACTGTCAGGTTTGGGCAGTACGAAAGCTACATTGCCTACATCACCAGCCTTTACAAAAGCATCCAGTTATTACCACTGCCTTGTCCTCCTTTAGTCTCATTAATTTGTGTATCATTCATCCATTTCTTAAGGGATTGTTGCTAATGTAAATTATAGCATACTTTCAGAGAGGATTCTGCATCCTTGTTGTGGAATACGATGCTGACATAAAATAACAAGTGGTAAACCTTGGCGCAGCAGGGATAAAAATCTCCAGGGCTTAGTGTACTCTCTAATTTCTGTGTTGAATTTCTCCCTGTCTCTTTGGGACGAGAGAGAAGTTAGGAGGGTACAACCATCCTAAATTTATTTTCTTATTCCTATAGAGAAGAATTTCACTTGGCAATCTGGATGGTCTGGAAGAGGACTGGTAATATATCTGATGCTTGAGCTTGACTGAGTAAAGCTTGTGAGGAATAGTGGTGGTTTATTTTTATATATGTGAATTTATTTGTTAAGCTTGGTATATAAAGCCTAAAAATGTTGTGTCATGTTAGTGGGAGATGGATTTTAGCTTCTTGAATTCTGGAAGGTGAAATTTTAGTTTTTAACTTCTAAAGCCAAAGGTGAATGCTTTTAAAGTTTTGCTGGAATGGCAACCATAGGTCAGTGTCACTGCTGGCCAAAGTTGACAAGGAAATAACATATAAATTAAGAGAACATAATCTTCTTTTAGCAAATCAAATGCATTTGAATACGTAACAAAAGTTATCTTACATAGGCTTCTCATGTTGTGTGCGTTTTCTTTTTATACAGAATAATCAGTTCTAGAAATGATAGCAGGAGGGAAAGAAGAGGCAACTTTCACCTACTTTCCTGCTGTTAGACAATAGGGGCAAGGTCCAGTACAACTCCTATCAAGTAGTAATGTATGAATAATTAAGCTGTATATGTTATGCTAACCTGCCTTAGTAGGTCAAAGATCACTCAATTAGTGCTAGCTGTGTTAGTCACAGATGTTCTTCTGCAAGAGCTATTACACTGCTGCTCAGTTTTGCAGTACTGAGAGGCGGTATCACTTGCAGTTTACAGTATATTTTAACCACAGTTTTCTAAAATCCTCCAAAATGGAATGACATAGCATTGTTTGCTTATAGTAACATGATAGTGTTCCGTATTACTTCCTTGGAGTAAAACATGGAAAGAAAAATAGTGTTTCTCTATTTGAGTTGCTGCCCTCCATAAGTTTGTTTCCTTGGAAAAGCTTGCTTTCTTGTTGGGAGGGGGAAAGTTGTTATATGAAAATGCAATTACAACCTCAGTTGTAGTATTTGGGTTTTTTAGAATTGTAAGAAGTTATCTTGTTTGAGAAACTCCATTATCCTGGGTATGTCATACAGGAAAAAAAAACAATCACTCCATGCAGCAGAATGTTTGCTGAAGATTTGATTGCTTTGGAAATAAAACCTTAAGGGGTGCTCCATAAAGGAGCTGGATATTGTCTGTTATCCCTCTAATGAGAATTGTTCATGAATATCTGTGTAGTTTAAAATAAAGTACTTACACAAGTGGAGAAAGAACTTGCATTGCTCTCAGAAAGAAGGTATTTAACTCATACAGCTTTATGCTGGAAGAAGGAGCAATAGGAGGTAATTGGGCTAGAGAGTTTGGAACTGCAGCATTAGGGAAAAGAAACAGAATGGAGTTAACAGGAAGGAATTTGTAACAGATTAGAAGTAAAAGATTTTAGAAGCTGCTTCAGGACAGCTGGCCTTTCCTATTGCCTGGTTGTGTCCATTAGAATCTAAAAGTATACTAGAGTATGGACATTTAATTTTGTATAGATTGAGCTTCTGAACCCCAGGTGTTTGGCGTCCATCCTGTGGAGAAGAATAATGCATAGGGAAAAAACAAAGCATGCTTGGGGTTTTAGAGGTTAGACACACCTGAAGCAAGGAGAAAGGCTCATTTGTGTTGATGTAGTGAGTTGTTGACACAGTGTACATCAAATAGGGTTTTGCACAGTTAAGATGAACTGTGACACATGAGGTATGCACTTGTCTGTTGTTGGGCTTCTCATCCTCTTTCTTCTGACAGGGTGGAAGTAGATGTTCTGCTTACGTCATCAGCTGGCCTGCCCATGAACCTAGTTTGACAGTGATTGATACAAGGACAATCAGCAGTGATGGATACATGTTCAGACGTTGGGAGAAGCTTTCAAATGTAACACAAGTTTAAATATAGCAAGTGGCTATTGTAACTTGAAGCAAGTCATGTATTTTTATTCTGGTTTTGTACATTTGTGATGTTATCTTTTGTTTGCCTCATTTCTGTAGGTTCTGAAGATGTTTGGGTGAGCCTTACTAGTGTACTTTGCGTAAAGGGACATATTTGAGATGAGTCTCCTGTGACAAGGAGGGTGAAATGATACTGCTCTAGATTAATAGACTGCTTCCATGTATGTAAAAGCCTTAAAGAGAACCCAGTGCTGATTTGTGAAAATCAGGCAGGTGTCAAACTAAAACAAAACCAACCAGCCAAGAAACATTATGCCAACTACATTAAAGTAGGTTAATCCAGAATGTGAATGTGACTCTTGAGCCTGCTGCCTTCTGTATATGCACTGGCATTTAAAAACAGAACAAAACAGACAAAACATACACATAGGATTGCTAGTAAATGCATCTAAAATATAATCTTGTAGAAAAACCTGCCTGAGGCTCAGAAAACCTGTTTCCAGCTGGAGGGTATGGAGACAGGAGATACCAGATGACTCAGCCCTGGTCCTAGCATTCAGACTGCCTTTGTTTTGGGCCTGGATAGTTAATTAGTGGTTTCTCTCTTATTAAGTTGCATAAAATCATCACTGTCTAGGCCAAGCTCTAGTGTAAGTGTGTGTAAGAGTGTGAAACTTTTTGTTTTTCGCTTTGCAGGGAACTAGCTTGAAGTCTTCCACTGTTACCCATGAGGGAGAGCTAGAGCCACAGCTGAGGCCAAAGCACAAGTGTGTGGAAAAACTTAACAGCTCTAAGGTTTTTCTTTACATGTTACTTTATTGAGATGCAGACTGCTACTGAAAGTTAAAACTTCCTCTGCAACAGCTGTGCTTTCTTGCTTTCTCAAATGTTTGTAGAAACTTTCAGAGCAGTTCAGGGCCCTTGCTTGCAGTGACATAGCTGGCCTTCTTGGAGTCCCCTTCTTGGTTGCCTGAATGCCTTCCCCTCACATTATTTTTGCTCACGCTGCAACTAGCCACCAACCTAGAGCCAAGAAAATAGTGCTCTTGGTATCTATGTGTACTCAGGGTGCACTGTGTAAATGGGCATGCTTTTGGACTGTGCCCAGGCTTCTGAGTAAGGTTGCTGCCCATGACCTGAAATAACTGTGCAGTTGCTCTCTGTTCCTCTGTGTGGGGTGTGCAGTATGAAGCTGTGTCTACCAGTGAGTGTGCTGTGGGTGACACTATACTTTTCTTGTAGCTGTTATTTCTTCACATGGTAACCAAGGTATGCTGTTGCATTCAGTCTTTAGTAATTTGAATTGTGTTCTGTTTTTACAGTGTCCCAGTAGTACCTTGACTGCAATACTGACCTGAAAACTGTACAAATAACTATGGGCTACTACAAAATTGTTCACCTTTAGTGGGGTTTTTTTTGATTGTGTGGTGTTAGGGTTTTTTTTTTTTAAGCTATGAAAATTGCCCAGTACCATTCTAGAACGTAAGGTCTGCAAAATACAAATACAAAGGTTGCTTAGAGGTAACTGCTCTTTGAAAAGCTCCACTTAACCCTAAACCAGATATTTTTCTTTTGCACTGTGATGAGCAGAAGCTAGTCATCCTCCTCTACAGAAGGAAGGTAGCATGACCTGAAACATGTAGCTGTTTTTGCAGTCAAGCACAGCATAACATTTTTCAACCCCTTGTTTTCTTTTCGCCTGTCATTAAACTGGAAGTCTTGCCTATCTGCAAGAGGAAGTCTTCCTCTGCAATTTTGTTATTCTTAGCTGGGTGTAGACTGCTTTTGCTGAACTTTGTTCTGGAAGGAGGCAGGTATTACCAAAGGCAGCTGTCCTTTTAACATCTTCCTGTTTGCTACTAAGTACCACAGCCCTAGTATTCCTGAGACCTTTAGGAACTGGGCTCAATGGCCTCTTAAAGACTTTTCCCAGTTTCTCAAATCACTTTCTTCTTCAGCAGTGTTGAGAATGAGTAACCACCACTGTTGCATGTTTCTTTAGAGAGAATAGCTTCACTGCTACAGAAATAGAGTTAAACCCAAAGATTGAATGATGTGACCAGCACTTATTTGGGGACTGAAATTGCATGGGATTATCATAAATTTTTGTCTTGTTTTTTTTTTTTTTTAATACTCAGATCCAATTAGAGCCTCTCTGATTCAGTTCAAGTCTGTTGTCTCTCTTCTGCTGTGTGCCCATGTAAAGAAGAGTCCAGTGCGGTCTCAGTGGCCTCTTAGGTAATGGAAAACTGCTATTAGGTTCTCCCAATGCTGCTTTTCTCCAGGATGATCAAACCTTCCCTCAGCTTCCCCTTATTGGGATAATGCTCCACCCTCCTGACTATCACCATAGCCCTCTGCCCCTTTTTTTTGTACTTGTGGTCCAAAACTGATCTTAGGACTCCCTATCATAAATGGTAACCTCGATAAGGAATGTCTAAGACATTGCATTAGTTTGCATTAGAAGCATTAGTTTGGGTCTGAGCACAGAAAATAAATTCGAAAGAATGCTTTGATTTGTTTAGCATGAAGGTAGCAATCAGAAGAAACACCATGAAAATTGATGCGGATTAAACTCACTCTGATCTTTGTTTTATTTACCATAGATGGTCATGTGAAGCAGATGAAAGTTGCAGGTTCTTAAATTATTATTACTATTATTACTGTTATTATTCTAAGTCTTTACAGAAGCTCCTTCTCATCCTCAGTACAAATGAAAACTTTTATAGAATTACTTAGTCTAGGTGTTCTGGAAGCTTATTCCATAGACAGATTATCAGAATCAAAAGTACTTTGTATTTGATTCTACGTGATCTGTTCTTGGGTTTGTGATCTGCATTGCTGCAGAGGGGTTGCTGCATCAACCAAGGTGACCTATGGATGTAGTTCTATATTTCAAAGTAGAATTTGACTTACTGATTGCTTTAAAACTTAAACCTGAGACTGGGAGTTTGGAGAAAGACTTGACTTGTGTAGAAGTAGTACCTGCTGAATAGAGGCAGAGGGGTGTATATGATTAAGATTTTTAATGCTTCCATAGAAAATTGTAAAGAAACTATGCAGGAACACTTTTAAGCATTGTTTCATCTTGGAATATTGTGTTCTTATCCTTACCAAGAGCTATTCCTATCTAAACCAGTAGATTTGGCTCAGTGTTAGAAGTATTTCAGTACCATAATTTTTCTTATGTGCATACTGTCTGGGTAACCCTTTTCAAAAACCTCGTCATCAGCACCCTTCCTTGACCATGAGGGCATTAAGGAAGCTCAAAAGTTAGTCTGCCCATCATCTACTTGGTGATGTCTCTTATTTCATTACTGTGTTGGCAGGGCATTTTTCATAATTCTCTGCCAGTAAACTTGGTTTCAGTCTAGCATGTTCCACGTGGAACACTGAAAAGCAAGCAGATGTTGGAGATGAGTTATAGTAAGTTAAATGATTCTGCTACACAACTTGGGATTCTTTTGGTACAGTAAGAGCTTGGAAGAAAGCTGGCTTTTATATTTCCATGGGTTTTATTATTTCAAATAAATAAAGCAACTCAATATAAAAGGTTTTGTGTAGTTCTGGGCAACTGTTACTGTATTAATTTGTGCTTGACTCATGCTTTCAAAACATTCTTTCCAAATGTAAGCTGTCGTGGTTATTGTAGTTTAAATTGAGGGGCAGGGAAGTAAAAACTCATGGTATAGGTAAGAACAGTTTTAATAATTGAAATAAAAGTAAAATATGATAATAGGAAATAGAGGAAGGAATAAACAGATGATGTACAACACATTCTCTCACCACCTGCTGATTGATACCCAGCCGCGATTGGCCCCTTCTGGGTGACTCCCCCCAGTTTCTGTATTGGGTATGACATGCTGTGATATGGAATACCCTTTGGCTAGTTTGGATCAGGTGTCCTGTCTCTGCTTCCTCCCAGCTTCTTGTGCCCCTCCTCACTGGCAGAGCGTGAGACTGAAAAGTCCATGATCAGGGTAAGCATCACTGAGCAACAACTGAAACACTGATGTGTTATCAGCATTGTTTTCAGACTAAAGCCAGACCACAGCACTGCACCAGGTACTAGGAGGAGAATTAACTCTATCCCAGCTGAAACCAGGACAGTGATTCAGTTTAAAATCACATAATTTTTAAGATGCACTTAGGCATTCGTAAGTTCAAAAATGTCATGAATTATTTTCCTGGATTAGATGGCTTCATGGTGTATGCCATGCATTTCTTCTTGCCATGCTTGTTCTTGTAGTCTTATTTTATCACCGTACCTTGTTTTGATCACCTAAAGCAAGGTCATATATTCTTTTAGTAACTGTAATTACTGAATTCTTTTTGCTAAAATCTAATGCCTATGGAGAACTGATGGCTGGAAGTAAAAAAAGAATCCAAATGCAGAGAAGGGCAAGAGAAATATCTCAGGACTTTCTGATATAGAAGGGGAGAAATGAATGGTGAACAGTCACTGCACAGTTCTGACTTCAAGGTAGAGAACGATACAGATGGGTTCCATATGGGGCATGTTCTTCATCACTGCTGCTCCCATTCGAACTGCCTGGAAGTTGTTTTTACCTTGGGATCTTTCATTGCCCCAGCCAGCCCAGCTTCACTCTCACTACATACACTCAGGGAAGGGTTTCATCATGAGTAACTTGTGATGAAGAGAGAGGAACTACAGTAAAGATCAAAGGAAGAGCTTTTCTGCAGTTTCATAGTAGCTGCCTGAATTGTAAGAATCTTGATCGAATAAGCATGTGATGAATTGTACTAACCTGAGCTGCATCATACCTGTTGCCCTACCACAGCACCAGGTCAAGCATTAGTAGCATTTGAGCTTCAGGGCACTCCTGTCATAATAAAAAGCACAGGTCAATCCAAACTGGAAAGTGATATGTGTGGATAGGGTAATCTCTAAAGTTGACACTGCAGAAAAAGGCAGCTTTGTGTTTCTATTCCAAGCAGTTCTTATGTTGTGCTGCTTGACGAGGGCCCCTACACCAGAGGAATTACTTGCAATAGAGAATTTGGACAGCATGTAGCAATTGCCTTCCTTCACAATAAGGCTTGTGATGCTCCAGCATTAAGCAAATGAGAGGTCTCTAACAGGGAGCTTGAATCTATTGCAAAGTGAGAGCTCTCTGCTGTAACCAGATAGTCTTGATGTATTTTTGCTGACTAATTGAGGGTGTTATTTAGGCTTTAAATTCAATGTGAATGCAACCACAATTCTCACAAAGATAAATCTATGAGAGTATAGTGGAGTCTGGAGTAGTGCCAGCAGGTATTGGACTGAAAAAAATGAGGCCCTTGGGGAGGAAAAGTTCTGTGGAAGTTTTACTCCAGGCAGAACTGTGGCATAGTCTTTTGTTGCAAGTAAAATGGTTTTACATGTTAAAATAAAAATGGATTTATTTATTTTTAATAGTAAGAGCAATGTGTTTGGAGCTATGTAGCCACATTGGTTTCTCTGCTTCTAGATAATCCAGACTTCATATATAGCATTGTCTCCTTTCTTATTGAACTAGTCTTGTTTTGATTTATTTATTTTAGAAAAATTGAACAAAACAGTTAAAGCTCTTTTTCATTAGGTTTTGATTTTACAAATGCTTTAAATCTTTGTAAATATAAATCCTAATTGAGTGGGAGTTCACAATTAAGTATAATATCACTATTTCTGAACAGTCCTTTAATGGATAATCAGTTTCAGCTCAGTAGTTCCAGCTGCTGAATTTCTCTCAATAGGCCTACTGCAGGAAAAAAATGATCAATAAATACATCAAGGGTATTCAGCTGTCAGAGTAATTTTGGGCCTCATCTTCTCAATATATTACTATGTGAATGTATTCACTTCTGATCCTTTCAGAGCTGAAATGGTTGTGTATTACAAGTGTTGTAACTTCAAACATTGGCAGGCCTTGAAGCAGCAAAGCCAGGAATTATTGCAACATATCTGGAAGAGCAGCATACTTTGATTCTGCATTACAGCAAGTTATAATTCGCCATGGGAAGTACCCCCTTTGCTTGATAACAACTTACACTTAAGACGACTCAGTTTCTCCTAGTCCCAAAACAGATGTCATTGGACTGATCCATACTCAAGGACACTTCCAAAATATGCCAGGTTTTTGTACTTTGAAAAATTACAACGTGTATTGAGAAGTTTCTTGTGCCATCAGTACATTGCTCCTGCATGTCCAGGATGTAGTTTCTAACTGCATTGTTTCTTAGACTTTGCACACTGTTCGCACTTCTGCAGACATATTTCTGTACAGACAGACAACAGTGTTGTATCTCTTCTGAGCTTCTATTAAGGCATTTCTCCCAAGTCTGCCCTCTGCTGCCCTTCATGGTCTTTGTTTTGTCTTTCGTACAAGTAGTCCTACAAGATTTTTATCTTCTCTCAGGCTTCCCTCTCGTCCTTACCTGCAATTAACTTCTTGCTAAACTGGCATCTCTCCCTTGTCACTTTCATGGTCTCTTCCTTCCCTTCTTTTCTCATATTCTTCTGATACCTTGCCTATTTCTTCCATAATAAGTTATTTGTCTTCACTGGTCAGTGACAGTCACAGATCTTTCTAATGATCATAAATGAAAATAGGTATGGTTTCATTCTAGATACTTTCTTTGCTGAGGTTTAAGGTACAAGTGTGAAATGATGCTGCTGATAAAGTTGCAGGATAACTGGTTGAGTGGCAGTCTGCTGTTGTTTCGATGTTGAAGGCAGAAAGAGCAGTGTCTTAGATGGTTTCTGCTTCCCTGTAATTTCCTAGGTGCTGTCTTGAAAGCATATGAACATTGTAGGCTGAAGGCAGCCTGCTCTCAGTGTTATGACAATTGAGAAATGGAAGGTTACAATTTAATGTGGTTAGCTGTCACTTTTAAACTACATAAATGCATAAGCTCTCCCTACAGCTTCATGTGCTTGTCTGATGCTTGAATGGTCAGAAAGGAAGACAGACAAACTAAGTGTCTCATATGTCAGCTTGCCTTTCTTAAAAGGAGAGGACAAAAGAATAGCATTGTACTTTGAAATGTTTGTTTAGCAGTAGATATTTTTCTTCTATCTGTTCTGTAAAATGCTGAGGAAGGAAAGGACAGAATGAAAACTAGCCCCGCTTCTGATGCACACCCTTGCATGAACTTGGTTTCATAGGATCTGACTTTATTCCGCCCCCCTCGCAGCATATTTTACTACATATAATCTTTATATGTAGCAAAATGTTATTTGGAAGTCAAATATAATGCAGAACAGATCTGTCTGCCTTAAGCAGGTAGTGCAAAGCATCAAAGTTGGATTGCCTGGATTGCTGAATCTGCATTCATGTAGTTTTCATTTGTAGTCAGTGGAAACATGTAGCCATGATTGCAGCGTGTATGTGAGAAACATAAAACCACAAGGAGTTCATGATACATAAGCCAAGGTAGAGCAAAACTTGGAGGTGAAAGAGCAAGATGTATTTACCGTATGTGAAACTGAAAGCTTGAAGAAGTCAGATCTCCTTGAAGTTGGCATAAAACCAGAACGTGAGTTTGACATAAAAGGTAGCCCCTGCTGTGAAGATGCTGGACTGCTTTGAAAAAAATTGATAGGGATAAAATCCCAAACTCTCCTTTTTGTCTCTTCTGTGTAGAGATCAACACAGAGAAATGTGTTAATAACAAGTAAAATACTTTCTTTTTTCCTCTGCAGTAAAAGAAGTGGAAAACAAGCATTGCAGAATAATGAGGTAAATTATTTCTTCATGTAATATATTTTTAACAGTACTGATATTTTTTTTTTCTTTTTAACTTTTAAGTCACATGATTGTAGTTTTATTTTGGACAGAATGATGGCTGTGGTGCAAATGTGGTTTGAGTGATACTTTAAGACTTCTTGAATTGGTTAAACAAATGGAAGAATCAGGTCAATCAAATGTATTTGAAGTTTAATTGCATGATGATATGCACTTGATGTGTACCATGTGCTTTTTCACCTTTGTGCCTTATTATTATTTAAGGACTAATGTAAGTTTGGCTGCATGCATGGCAACAAACAGCTGTCTGTAGGTTTGGTATGTCTTGTATTTGATTTTTCTTTAAAAGAAAGTGTGGAACAAGATGTAGAGTCTGATAATTTCTGTAAAGTACTACAAACTTCTGGTAGGAGGTCTGGCATTTCCCTGGTCTTTTGTGTGACAATTTATTTGGAAAGGTTATATTATAGCCCTTTAAGTCAAGCTTTTTGTTCCATGTTCAAATAAAAGACAAAAATTAGCCCTAAGGGCAGAGCCTATGAGTTAAGGTATTTGGTCATATGATGGCATGAATAGATAACTATTCCACATACTTCCATCTTAGCTGAAAACTTAAGGCTTGCACTGGATAAAGGTGTATGCAAGCATCATGTTCACTTCTGGCCAGACCTTGACTGCACTATATGCCATAAACACTTGTATTTTGCGTAGTTATGCACCTGTTTGTAGAAATCTTAGGCAGCTTTCTCTTATTCCTGCCCATCTTGGATATAATTATTCTGAATGAGGAATTAACAGTCTCAGGAAAAAACCTTTGGGAAAGCCATTGTGTTTGTCAGTTCTATTACAGTAAAGCACTAACGTGTAGAGTCATGCTTCATTAGGCCTGGAAGGTAATCTTTAGTTGTTGGGATTGCTTGAGTTTTTGGATAAATATTTTTTTAATGAAAATATCTACCGTATAATATCCTATCTGGCTGGAATTTTTATCTACAGTTGGCATTCACATCATTTTTTGAAAAGGGCAGGACTAGAGTTGTCTTAATCCCATGAAAAATAGCTGTAGGCTTATTCATATTCAGAGTAAATCTGTGTTTGCTAGAGCTCAGAGCTTTCCACTTGTTGCCCATCACATAGCATATGTAAACAGCAAGGGAAGAGATTAAGCTGGGCTCTTTGTGCACGTTTCTGTGGTTTAATCATCCTTGGGAATAAAAATAGAGTGCTTGATAGGGTTGTCTGAGTTGATTAATGCTGAATCACAGGCTACTTTCTTTGTCTTCCCTATCCTGTCTCCCTAGTTTTTCCTTTCAGGTTTCCTGCCTGAGTATGTTGTAGAATTGCTATAGGCGTGGATAATTTATACTTCACATGAGTCTTGGTTAGCAAAGATAGCAAGATTAGGTTGATTAGACAGGACTTGTTTTAAGCACATGTGTGTACCCTTTTAGTCTGCTTTCAGGACTGAATTCTTATGTCCCAACTGTGAAGGGGAAAACTGAAAACAAAGGAAAGAAAGAAAAGATACCTGGACTTGTTAAAAAAGTGTTGAGGTTAGTCAGGGTAGAAGATAGGGTTATATAGAGTAAACAAATGCATCTGACCTAAATCAAAGCTGTTTGGCTACCTGAGGGTTTTTAAGTGTATAGATCTGGATCACTAGAAGGGTGTTGCCACTGTTTTTTAAAAGTAAAGGAATACCACATTCTGGTTTCACTTGAAGCAAGTTTGGGCTGTACAGTCAAGGGATTGAAACCAGTGATGGTCTGGACAAATGATGGAAGGCATCTTTGGCTGATGGTGTCTTCTAGATACAAGCAATGTTAGGAGATTGCAGATGGCATTATAAGTTATAATTGGATGTTTTAATGTGGTCTACATTGTTTGTTTATCCCTTTTAGTGTAGATTTGAAATACATTTAGTATCATGACAGCAACTTACTGCAATTTGTTTTGATAGGCTAAATCGCTTACTTAGGATTCTTTTAGCTCTGAGGGCATATGCCCCTGATTCTTGTGTATCATTCAACTTGTGTGAGCAAGTCTTAAATTGGAGGGAAATGCTGCAAACGCTGCATAAGGAACATAGCTGTAAATAACTTGGATAGGGAAAATACCACAATCACATTTAAATAATACCTTACAGAAAAACCTCACTTTTCTTGTTTTGCTTGTTTGGTGTGCAGCAGAAAGAGGGAAAGAAGGAGCGAGCAGTCGTGGACAGAGTGTTTATTGCAAGAATATGTCGAATCCTGAAAATAATGGTCCCTCGAACTCTTTGTAAAGAGGTAAGCATTGCCTGCAGTAACAAATACAAATGGGCATTTTTGGAGTCACATTTTCTTTTGTAGTTAGATCAGAATTTAAACAAAAGCATATACATTACTTGAATAAGACTGAATGATACTGTTTTAAAGTACCAACTTATTAATATAAAAATCTACAGTTCAGTTGTTAGATCAGTACAAAGTTGCATTCTGTTTTCCATTACAAGATAAGCCATTTACAGTGAGCTAGTAACTGCTGTCTGCGTATCTTTTAAAAGGGCATCAGAGCTTTGCTTGGTTTCATGCAAGGCAGTACACTTCTCTGTGCACATGCTTCCTATCTTTAAATAGCATGCTTTTCATCCAGATTTTGGCTTTTTTAACTTATATCTAGGCCAGCCCTTATTAGAAAGTGACTTTGTCCAAAAACCTGTCAGCATCATTTCAGGAAAGCTATGCAGACTAAATTTTAGCAAGGTAAAACAATTTGCTTTGGCATCTTCCTCATGCTTTCTAGAATGCCTTTTTCAAAGGAGTATTAGTTGAGCTCAAAACTTAAATGATGAATTGCAATATATTAGAACTTCAATGTACATCAGGCACAAAGCAGTGAATTCCAGCGTACACAATGTAGAGCAAGCATGGCAGCTGGCTAGCCTGGATGAAAAGGGATCTTTGACAGCCTGTTAGCAAACAGGAAGTATGCATAAGGTAGAAGCATGGATGGCAACGTTCTCTAATGCTTCTGAGAGTGCTGACAGAGCTGGCCTCAATCAGCATCAAAAGGTCATGGCCTTCAGAAGAGGTTATTGATAATCCCCTCAAAAAACAAACATCACTTCCATCTTCAAAAACAAGTGTACTGGAAGCTGCAGGATGGTCAGCCTCAAAGTGGGCTTGGTCAATGCTGTGATCAAATCCTCTTGAAAGCTACCTCTAGCCACAAGAAGGACAAAAAGGTGATTGTGAACAGCCAGCCTGGGTTTATGGATCATGCCTTACTAACCTGATTGCTTTCAGTGATGAGATGACTGGCCATGCTTATAAGGGCAGAACAGAGAATGTTGGATGCTTTGATTTTTTTATTTCAGCAAGGCTTTGAGACTAAGGTCTCACCTACTGCCCTGACAGCCAAACCAAACTGGCTGGGTGAGTGGAGAATGAGGTGGATGGAAAACTGGTTGAACTGTGGACTTCAAGGTTTTTCATCAGTGGTAGAAGGTCTGAGTGATAACTGGTTACTAGTGGCCCTGTTTGAGTGGGGAGTTGAAGTAGGGTGACCTTCAGGGGTTTCTTGCAACCTGTATGATGCTATGCTTATGGCAGAAGGGTATGTCAGAACAGCAATAACTTCTTTGTCCCTGCAATACTTATAGGATGTGTCCAATCTATGTATCAACCAAATACAGCTTTTTAAAAGACAAACCTTCTTCATGAAAATGTAATCAGTATTTTATCAAATATATTGTATAGTATATAGTAATGTGTTTCCTGCAAAGTCAGCAAATACTACATTAGCTGTGAGCAGCAAGGTAATACTTTTCTGCTAGATATGGTTAGACCACTTAGTAGGAAAAAGTGGTGAATATTATCCCTTATTTAAGTGTTACACTTCTATTTTTTGTACTAGACAGGTTATTTGCTGCTTATTGCTGTGATGCTGGTAGTCCGCACCTATTGTGATATTTGGATGATTCAAAATGGAACAGTCATTGAAAGGTATCTGTAAACTTGTTTTTCTTTTTTTAAAGAAATACTTTTATTCAACTGTTTTTCTGCTGTTGGATAATATTTTACTATTTGTTTTAACTAAAATTTTCTTATTAAATGATTTTCGGTTCTTTTGGTCACATTTTGTACACTTAAGACTAAATTGTTATCTGAACGGCCGAGAAGGCACTTTAGGGTAGTGGCACAGTAGTTCTATGTCATAGGCTCAAGACATGTTGTTTGGATATTAGGACTGTTACTTCTTCCTACTGAGCTGCTTGCTCTTTAGATAAACAATGTTTTCAGTCTTACTATTTTAGAAAGTATTTTCTAGACTTCTGATTTTTCTTGTTTCTCTTGTTGCTGATTGAAGCAAGGCAGAATCTGTCTTGAAATGTGAATTCAAAATGTTGCTCTATTTCACGAGAGATTTTCAGTGCTGTGTGGAATTGAAGGATTGCTTTGTTTCTCTGATGAGAATCCATGAAAGCAAAGAAGGAAAGGAACTGGTATTCTGTGCCCATGAATTTCTGAGCCTTTAATGCAGGCAGTTACTGCAGGAGTAGAAGATAGTTCCTTAGTCTATCACTTACCATGTGCAGAAGTCTGCTGTATTTAATCCTACAGCTGATACTACAGATTTCCATGATGATTTTTGTTTTCTCTGTGTGGTCCACTGAGAATTTATCTACTTAAGACATGCTGTAGTTTATACTTTCTTGTTTCTCCTGTGACTAACTCTTAGCTGATGGTTGTTTTCAGTGCTATCATTGGGCGCAGCAGAAAAGATTTCAAGAAATACTTGTTCAACTTCATTGCTGCAATGCCTGCTGTAAGTGCTTTTCTTGTGCCAGCCTTTAAGAAGAACATATTTTAAATGCAAATTAAGAATTTGAGGATAAGCTCTCAAATAAGTGGCCTAATACCCATAGAAATAAGCTATTTTATGTGCAGGTCTGTATTTAAATTTTTGGCCTCAGTGGGGGGACTTCATCAGCATGTTTCCTTATTGGTTGCAGCTATTTTTCTGGCAGATATATTTAGGGTTGTAGGTTATTTTTGTTGATAGTAACTTTGGCTGATAGCTTAACATGCCACCTGCAGGCCTGTATAATGTCTTATGGCTTAGGTGATGTTTCAGCATTGTGGGTTTGAGATTATTTTGACACCACTGAAGATTAAGTTTTCTTTCTAGTCTTTATTTTTTAGATTTCTTACAGCTTTTTCCAAGGTTTGTTATGTTTTTCCCTCTCCCTTTAACTTCTTTTTCAGCTTGTCAACATCTCTGACCTGCAGCAGATGTACTTGTTACTACCTAATAGATATTGTACCTGCTTTACAATAGATTTAGAAGCAAATTGATAAATGTAAAGTAGTAGTTGTCAAATGGTGGCTCTTTTCTAGAACTTATCAGAAGAGCTCAAGATGTACTTTAGTTTTCAATAACATAGTTTTCAATAACATAGAACCCAGAGGTCCTGCACATGCTATAGGTCTTCAGTGTGTTAATAGTATTACTGACTTCGAGGGGAATATTCAGCTGTTCTAAAGTGTTTGCAGTATTTGTGCTGCAAACTGGTCTAAGTATATTAAATCTTGTTAGGTAAATATTGAAATGTTGTCTCTTATTTTTAGATCTCTTTAGTGAATAGCTTCTTGAAGTATGGTCTAAATGAATTGAAACTTTGCTTCCGAGTAAGACTTACCAGATACCTCTATGAGGAATATCTTAAGTAAGTAACACCTTGTTAACGTCTAAAGGTTTTAAAAACTAAATTGATTAACATCAAACCAGGTAATTTTAAGTACATAGTAAGAAGGTAACAAGATGCTTTATAGGGCAGGTATACTGTTTAGAAAAGGGTTTTGGTTGCAACTACCTTGTAGTTAAGGATGAGTGACTTACACAGGTTGTAGATGGCACAGATAGAAAGCAAAGTTGTCTCAATTGGGGGTGGTGGTGGGTGGGGAAATCCTGCTGCTTCCACTAGTGGGTCAGCTTCCAAAGTATTTAAGTTGCTTTCATTCAGTGGTAATAATCCTGCAGATTAAATTGTATGCATGAAACTGAGTGGCTGCTTATGTCCTTCTGCACTGAATTTTGGTTGTTGGGTGTGCTGATGCAGAGTTTGTGAGAGTTTTGTAGCTGAAAGTGCAGCAACAGTGCATAGAGCAGCCTGAGCTTCAACTAAGATGTTTTCGGAGCCTAAACAGTTCTACAGTATTTAGTATAGATCTGGTCAGGCAGAAACACAGTTTATGCTGACTCCATGCAGCCATTTAATGTTTGCACTACTTTCCATCTTGGTTGCGTGAAGCGAGGGGGTTCCAGTTATTTCAGATCCCAAGAAATGATTTTTATTTTTTTTCTGCCTTTTTTTTTAATCTCAGATCTTATACATACTACAAAATGGGAAATCTGGACAACAGAATAGCTAATCCAGATCAGCTCCTTACACAGGATGTGGAAAAATTCTGTAACAGTGTAGTGGACCTGTATTCAAACCTGAGCAAGGTAAGTTTAACCAGATAGAACTTTGAGGGATAGCTGTGGATGTTTAGGATGTGATGTCAGAGCTCAAAACAATTATTTCCATTTGTATGTGTATTCCTTGGAGTATGGTGCTAAAAACCCTGTTCATGGTATTATATCCTTTCACACTGTGGTTTCCATGACCTCTGCTAAAGCACAGCTGTGGGTTTTTCCAATTTGTATTAAATTTCCTTTTAAAGAACTTGGCACATTGTTTTGTAGTTGAACAATGATGAGCATACTTTCTCAGCTAGTTAGGCTTCAGAAAAAAATCAGTAGCTATCTTTTGGTTGCATAAGAATATTCTTTTGGATAGGGAGGTGTGGTTGAATAAACTTTTCATTCTGTAGTGTAAATTTTAGGGGGTTTAGGTAGTGAAGTAGAATACTCTTAATATTTTTAAACTAGGTTTGTGAGTTTTTTTAATGCTGTTTTGTTCATTCAGGCAGAAGTATAAAGCAAAATACAAGTCAATGCATTCAAAAATTCTGCATGCAAAACCTGTAGTTCAGCTGCTCTAGCTTTGAGAGGGAGTGTATGGAAGAGGATGCTTGCAAATTGGAATGTTGCTTGTATTAGGTACATAGGCAGCTATATGACATTATCCTTCTGCTCGGTATTCCTCACAATTACTTCAGTTAAGTAACCATAGAGCCTAGTCCAACTTTGCTTCATGAGCAGGGTGTTATTACAGACCTCAAATAGTGAAGTACTCTTATGTACTTTATCTGAAGATACAACGCATTTATGTTCAATTCTTGAGTGAATGTTTTCAGAAACGTCATGGGGCTGGGATTCTTTTTGTTTTAATAGATTTAGTTTGTATAAGTTAAACATTATTGTGCTTTTAATGCAGAGCTATAACTGTTACTGGGGTGGTTGGTGGTTTCTGGGCTGGTTTTCTTTATGTTGGTGTTCTAATGCCTTTTCTCCTCTGCTTCTCTTATAGCCTTTCTTGGATATAGTTTTGTATATCTTCAAGCTAACAAGTGCAATAGGAGCTCAGGTAAATTGAGTGGTTTTTTTAGCATTATAAGAAAATGTTCTTTTCTTTGGCTATAGCCCTTGTACCTGTTTAGAGCCTGAGGAAAACTCTACAGGTTAATTGTAGATTCAGCCATAATTTAAAGGGTTATACTGAAACTATGCTTTCACACTTCATGTTTTATATGCTTTAGTGCTCTCTTATCTTGAGGCAAGCAAAATAAAAACAGCATTTGCAGGAATTCCACCAACAATTTGAAGAAACAAGAAAATTCTTTATTTTCTTCTGGCAGTTACTTGAGAATCGTATTTAGTAGAGTACCCTTCTGGCTGCTGTATGTTGCATGGCTTCCATTTAAGGGACAAAATAAGTTTTCTGTTTCATCGCAGCCTCTATAAAGGAGTCATTCCCTGCATTCAGATGTATGACCATTATATTTCCTCCACCATAAACCGAATAATTTCATAAATCTTCAGCTTAATAAAACAATGCAGTATCAGAAATGTTCAGGGTTTGACAGGAAGTGTTTCTGGGACACATGATTTTGGTGGAACAGACTGCAGTGTAAGGCTTAGCTGAATCTAGGTAGTTTGTGTAGTCTCTGTCTTAGCATTGATCACTGAAGTACTTGGTTATTACAGGCAGTTTATGGCAAATTCAGTTTGTGCCTTTGGTTTTATACTGCGCCATACTTCGATAGTGTTTAAGCATGCTGTTTGAGAGCCCTGGACTATTGAATCTTAGGATGCAGAAGAACAAGAGTTCCCCACAAGGGCTGCTTGAGAGAAGAGAGTGTGTTGGGAGACATATGGATAAAAGAAGAGAATGGGATTGAAATATTGACTGCTACGACAGTGTAGCAAATACAGAGAAAATGAAGTAGGTAGAAATGAAGGAGAGGAAATGAGAAGGAAATTCATAGTGAAATAAGCTAGGACAGTAGGACACACAGGTGGCACAGAACTTGAGTAGAAGGCTTGGATGGGAAGAGCATCTAGGGACAGAGAATTGGTAAAATTATTAAATAATATCTACAACATGAAAGAAAGGAACATGGTGGGAATTTCAAGGGTAGCTGAAGTGGTAACATAGACACATAGAACGTGAGAATCCAGGGATTCATGCTTTCTGGGCATTTTGCATAGAGGTGTTACAATTTGAGACCATCTAGATGGTAAGCTTTTCTTCTGGTTTGATGTTCACAGGGTCCAGCTAGCATGATGGCTTACCTGATTATTTCGGGGTTCTTCCTTACCCGTTTAAGACGACCAATTGGCAAGATGACTGTTATAGAACAGAAATATGAAGGGGAGTACAGATATGTAAACTCACGGCTTATTACAAACAGGTATAGATTTACTTGGATGGTAAGATAAAAGTGACAAAGTAATGCTGTGGTATACATGGAGAAGCTGTATGTTAACATACGTTTTCGGAACGTCTAATGCTATGGGTTCAGAGCAAAGTGTTTGCATCTTTATGAGGATTATTTTTAACTAATTTATATGTGCATTATATTCCTAATTCAAAAGACAAACTGTAGCTGGGGTATAAAAAGCCTATGTTCTACTGTTGTGAAAATGTACAGGCTCTTATTTTCTAAAGTGACTGAAACGGGAGCTATATTCCTGTGTTTTATGGCTGACGTCTTCAAAGAAAGACTGATGTAAAAAATTTGTTTTTCTTTTTTTTTTTTTTTAGTGAAGAAATTGCTTTTTATAATGGAAACTTGAGAGAAAAACAGACTATTCACAAAACCTTCCGTAAACTGGTAAAACTTATTTTATCTTTTAAAACATTTAAGCAAAACTTCAATTAATTTTATGTTGGTGATTCTTGACATATTTTAGTATAAATTGAATTATAGTGGCTTGATGCTTATGCTGCTAGAGTCGTTAGATTTAAAAATGAGTAGGCTGTAAGCAGAAACCAGATTTCTGATAAAATGGTCTTTCTCGTGCCATTTACCTCCTTTTCACCCTTTTCACTACAAAAACTATCCTTTCACTGCTCAGTTTCAAGTGTAGGTTGTGTTGGAGAGCAGGTCTTTGCCAGCAGAGACACTTGTGCAGCGCTTGTCATCATTATAGGTGTGTTGAGGTATCTGTGACTTAGGGAAGAATAATTGTTGAGAATCAAATGTCTGTAAAATAATAAAAGTTAATAAAAAAGGTACTGATCTAACTTGACCTTGTTTCTTCTGTAATTTACCAGGTGGAACACTTGCATAATTTCATCTTGTTCAGGTTCTCAATGGGTTTCATTGATACCATCATTGCCAAATGTAAGTGTTTATCCAGTGGTAATGGATTGCTATAAATAACAAAGTGTTCAAATTTTAAAATGAGAAATCTTTTTTTCTTACTGCATTAATTAATGTGTAGCTTAATATTTACTCTTAAACTTCAGACCTCGCCACTGTGGTTGGTTACCTGGTTGTTAGTCGCCCATTTCTGAACCTGGCTGATCCTCGTCACCAGAACAGTACTCATGCAGAACTTTTGGAGGTAAGTACAGCAGAATTAAAACCATTTCCTGAATTTAAATTCTGTTAGTCTACATAAAGAAACATTCTTCTACTCTAGGATTACTACCAAAGTGGAAGAATGTTACTGAGAATGTCTCAAGCCTTGGGCAGAATAGTTCTAGCAGGCCGTGAAATGACAAGATTGGCTGGGTAAGCTTCTTAAGTAGTTGTCTCAAGTTTTCTTTCTAAAAGTTATGTTGTCGCTGTTTTTCTTCTCATTTCAAGAAACTGACTTAGAATTAAAATGGTTTTATGTGATTTGTTCACTGCTGCACCCTAGAAATCCAGGGGTTAAAAATATTTGATGCTGAATACAAATCTGAAGGTATGATAATTGTGTCCATTAGTAATTTCATATCTGAACAGTAGCAGCATACAGTTTGAATGTTTAATTGAAACAACATCTAGGAAGAAAAGCTACCAAATACTTGCCTATTACAGGAAAAGGTTCTTGAAAGTATTGTGAATATTGGACAACTTCAGTGCGACTCAAATGTTAAAGTTCTGTTTCTGTGCTGGGTTGAATAACTTTGTCAGTTTGATAGTTGTACTCATTAGAGTTACTGTTGATTTCTGAAACTTCTAAAGATTAATTACAGTTAATTTTATGGTTTTTCTGTGGTTTGTTTTTAGTTTCACAGCTCGAATTACAGAATTAATGCAGGTTCTGAAGGACTTAAATGGTGGCAAATACCAGCGTACCATGGTATCACAAGAAAAAGGTAGATATGACATAGTATGCAGTATATGCATCTCTCCATAGCATTCCGGTCTCTTAACACTTTCTTCTTATTTTAAGATACAGATAAAAAGCCAGCTTTGCCTTTGATACCTGGATCTGGAGAAATTATCAACACTGATAACCTTATCAAGTATGTTTACAAAGTTTTCACAACTTCAGTATTTTTAACTTTGCCTGGAAAGACATAAGTCATTCCCTCTGCTTCTGTTAATGGAGATTTTAATACACATTATTACAATATGCAGCTCCGGTTGTGCTGTAGTTTTATTTACATATAATTCTGCCTCACTCCCTGTCAGCATTTCTATTGTGTAAGTCAGTCCTTGTCCTCTCACCTTAGCAGAAGACATAATATGCTGTCTGGGTATAGCCTATGTAGTAATATTTTCAGCTGTCCTTTGGAATATGACTTCCCAGACCTTTTTGTTAACGCTTTATCAAACTTCTTAGAAAAAAGTTGGTTACAGATTTTATGCCATGATATAAATTAGCAGTAAAATGCAGGGGCAAGTCTGTATTCAGTTTGTATATCTGCATGCTTGGACCCTTCAGTGATGTATTCAAGTAGCAATCAGTTCCTCAGGTTTTTGCAGTTTGAGGGTCATAGTATTGACATAGTAATACTACCTAAAGACATGGAGTAAAACCAGTTAACAGATGAAATAGCCTCAATCTGGACAATGTGGAAATCAAGTGGTGGAGTGGAGGGGAGTGAGAGGAGAAAGGAGATGGTAGAGTTACTTTTATTATTTTATTGAGGGGGAAAAAGAAGCAAACAAAAGCAAGGGGGAGGAGAGCAGAGAATCATTCATTGTGTATCCTGGAACTCATGGACTAAACTTCCACTACCAGGTTTAAGATGAAGAAGAGCATCTTTAAATGTAGGTTTTTATCCACAAGGTGTTTTGGAGACCAAAGACTTAGAAGGATTCAGAAAGCAAATATGTGAAGACAAAAAAACTACCAGCAAACTATAGATAGTTGTTAAACACTAAGGTACCACTTGTGGTTCAAGAACTTCCTTAGCTGTTAATTGCCTTTTATTTTAAATGTTGCAACACAGGTTTGATCATGTTCCGTTGGTGACACCTAATGGAGATGTTTTGATTCAAGACCTTAACTTTGAGGTAAGTTTCTTAATATCATAGGAAACGATATTCATCTGAAGTTTTAAAGGGGAGATGATAATTTCAGAGGTAATCTGATTTATAAATACATGTACAGTCATAGCTAGAGAGGTGCTTATATGGTATGCTTAAATAGGAACAAAAGTAATTCTCATGTTAGCTCCAAATGAGAAAATAAAAAGGCAATGAGCTATTTGCCCAGAAGTGTTTTCATTGTTACAAGTGTGGGTCTTTTCCCAGCTGCAGTTGGTGCTAGACTAGTTGGAAAAGACAAAAACTACATGATTACTGAAAATCAGTCCTTGTAGTGTCAGAAGGTGCTATGTACAAGCCTACAAGAATACAAGCTTGTCATAGTGTTTGCAAAAGCTTTTACCAGTACTTCCTCACTACACTTCTCATGTGTTGGCTTTGCATTTTTAGGTTCGATCTGGTGCAAATGTATTGATTTGTGGACCAAATGGATGTGGGAAGAGCTCACTTTTCCGTGTTCTTGGCGAGGTAAGGGAACTTGTGAAAATGAACAGCGGAGACTCTTAAAGCACTGCTGTAATTGGACTTTTTTCAGTGAAGTTTAAACCTTTTTCTTGTTGCAGTTGTGGCCTTTGTTTGGTGGGCGTTTAACAAAGCCTGTAAGAGGAAAGTTGTTCTATGTTCCCCAGGTGAGGCAAAGTATTTAGTTGACAGTAGTTTTTCTCTTTCTTCCTACTTTGACTATGCTTAGAAATATTTGACCTACCTTTTTGTTTCTGTCTGTACCTCAGAGACCATATATGACTCTTGGAACACTCAGAGATCAAGTTATATATCCAGATACTTTAGAAGATCAGAGAAAGAAAGGTATTTCTGACCAGGTAATGATAATTCATTTATTAACCCTTTCTCTTGCTTAAGATGTGTAATGTTTCAGATTTAAAAATGCTGAAACTGCTATTAAACCCATTGTATTTTGTTTAAGGTTTATGAGGGTTGATAGTACACCGGGTATAATAGTATAACCCTTTATAACCTTCTTCAGTCATTTCTTTAAGTTCACTTAAGCTCTACTTGTCATTTCTGTTTCATTAAAAGGTGCTGAAGGAGTATTTGGATAATGTCCAGCTGGGTCACATCTTGGAACGTGAAGGAGGCTGGGATATTGTTCAGGATTGGATGGATGTACTCAGCGGGGGAGAGAAGCAGAGGATGGCAGTATGTGTCTATGATTCTATGTCTCAAAAGTGTAAATACTTAAGTAATACAGGACCTGGTCAAAACTGTAACCTAAATTGTAAGCAATTCCTATTTAACTAAATATTAGTATTTTCCTTAAAAGGAATCCTCAAAATATGAAATACCTGAATACTGATGAAAAAAAAGAAACCAAACTAAAACAGTGTTGTCTGTATAAAAAATTTAATAGGAAATATTGACCTTTTATCACCCATTACACTTTGGTTATATAAACAGATGTTCACCAGTGGGTGCCAGCCTAAAGGAAATTCCCTTGCCACAGTAAATTTTTGGACACTCTTAGTTTCACTTGTAACACTGCCTTGGTTGTAGTGCTATAACCACAGTAGCCTTTTGGTTTGCATTGCAGATGGCAAGGTTATTCTATCATAAGCCCCAGTTTGCAATTCTGGATGAATGCACCAGTGCTGTTAGTGTTGATGTAGAAGGCTACATTTACAGCCACTGCCGGAAGGTAAGCTCTTTGTTGCTAGAATTCTATAATGCTAAAAGGCACCCAAAAGTTTAAAAGGGCATGCAAGGACCCTTTATGCACACTAGAATTCAGTAACTGTTTTGTAGCCTTAGGATAATTTAGAGGTACATGTGGCCTCTGTATATGAGAGAACTCTTCCTAACTGCTAAGTAACCTTACTACTCCAGATAAACTCTTAAAATGTCAAGTGAAGATCAAATAATCTAAGATTTTACTTTTTTTGTTGTTGCTCAAGAGCCCTCTGTTGGCCAGGACATCAAAATGAGGGGGTGGAAATTAGCATTTCCATCTATTTTGAGATATCAAAAGCCATACACTCTAGGAAAACATGATATTGAATATATTTTTTTTCTTCCGTTCTCTCTTAAACTCACCATTTCAGATTCTGTGTAGTGCAATGTGAAATATTAATAGAATTCAATTTCACCCCCTCAGTCTAGGAAAGAATTGACTTGAAATAACATTAACTGTTCAGTAGCAATATTCATAGAATGCTAATAGAGCAAACGTGTGCATCCACTGAAATAATGTGCTTGAAACTTGAAATGGGAACTTAAGGAGCCTTCTGTGGAAGTAAATTCACACTGGTGAGGACTCTGCAGAAGAATGGATATCATTTCTTAATTTTACCACATTAATACCAATACCCTGACAACTTTCTGTGTCTGTTTTGCATATACTTGTTATTCTGTTAATTTGAATGTTCACTTGTAGCTTACAGTCACTGTTGTCAAGTGGCTAATACATGTTCCTGGAAAATAGAATTCCCAGTTAAGCTGTCCTTGCAGTAAGGAAAAAACGCTACCCTGCTTTATCATCAGAGCCATTTTGGCTTTTAATTGGTACTGCTGTTAGGGATGCATAATCAGATGAGTTGCAGTGAAACTAAGGAAGATTGTTCACCTTTAAATTGTTACTTTAGAATGTATTAATAGCTTTTGTGGTTTGGGGTGTTTTTGCTGTTAAAGTGCACTTCTTTTAATCACCAGGTTTGTTGGTTTACCCACCTCCTACTTTGCCTCCTTTGCCCAGTGTATGTTTTGCCAAATGATTAGGAGCAAAAGAACAGTGAAATCAATTAAAAACGAGAAATCTCTCCTGCTTTTCAATTTATTTATTCAACTGCAATATTTTATACAAAGACTGGATATGTATACTGTTAATAATAGGGTCTGGAAGTTTTGTGTTTATGAATGTAAGCTGTTCAGCTGATGCTGACAAATAACCAACACCTAACCCATGAGACAAATTAACTGCTTTATTGTGTGTATTTTCTTCATTTAGGTTGGCATCACTCTCTTTACTGTCTCCCACAGAAAGTCACTCTGGAAACATCATGATGTATGTAGCCTTTGTTTTTGCTAAGCGTATCTGTGGGTTGTAGGGGTTTTGTTGTTTGACTTTCAAGGTGTTCTCCTTTTAGGTCCTTCGAGATGATGATCTGTTGTTTCAAAAAGGTTTTGGTTTTGTAATCCAGTGTCTTATTGAAATACTCTTCTGCTTCTAGTTACGAAAACTAACCCAAAGTCCTTAAATGCCTCAAAACTGTGGAAGGCTCATTAGGTACTTCAGTCTTTCTTAGTCTCAAAAAACCCTTCAACCAGAATCCAGTAAACAGCATGAAGTTTTGCTTTCAAGATGCTTAATATATCTATGCTGAAAAGTTAATCTGTATGACTGTAATACTGTGTAATACTTCTTTTCTTCCAAACTGAGTTTTTATTATTGCTATTACTTTTTATGCAGAGAGACTCTAGATGTGTGTGGAAAATACTGAATTAATACACAGGGATGAATGTGTAACTTAAATATATTATCACAAAGCCCAAGACAGCAGTGTTAAGTCTAGCTGTGACCATTAGCAGACATTCAGCTTCTTTCCAGAGGCAGTTGAATTTAATGAAATGTGAGGAGGGAGAAGCTAAAGACGTAATTTTCAAGTGATTGCTAACATATGCTCTTATATTTCAGTTTTACTTGCATATGGATGGCAGAGGAAACTACGAGTTCAAGAAAATAACTGAAGACACTGTTGAATTTGGATCTTAAAGTCATGAACTGAGCTGCTACAGAGACTGATTACAGGAAGTGTGTAGTGTGGCAGACATTGTACAATACGACTACTCAGCTTGTTTTCTAAACAAATTAACTAGGATAACCCAAAACAAGCTGTTAAGCATTTACTATTATGTAGGATATTGCTAATTGTGTATATGTTGGTTTAATTATTGATATGTACTAAGAATGTCCTTATTCTTGTGGTTTAAAAACCTGCCTAAATTAAATTGGGCTTAAATCAGTGTAACCTGATTCATCCTGGGATGCAAACCATTTGAAATCAGCTGATTTGACTTTTGTAGACCTTCTTTCCCTTGAGTGAAAAACCCTGTTAAAATTAGGGTTGCTACCTCTCTTGTTCCTGCAAAGCAGTCTTGGATTTTTGCTCTGTTCTATGCATATTTCTGAGTTATCTCACACAGTGCAGGACATTCTCCCATCTTCAGATCTGTGCCCAGTTAAATGAAAGAGCCTTTTCCTTGACCAAGCCTTGTGATGTAGCCAATATGCCCTTGCTGATAAAGGATGGACTGAACCTAAAAGACAAAAGTAATTCCTTCTGGTAAAAAATTAAACTTGTTCTTTGCTGGGTTTTGAATTCTCTTTAACATCTCCTTGTCCATGCAGTTCTCGCTGCTGCTCAGCAATCCCATTCTCAATTTAGCAAGAGCTTCATCCATCTCCCACCCCAGCAGCCCTTTTTGTGTCAGAGAAATACTTTGGTAATGAAGAGTTGAGAGGAGGTTGAGAGATGAAAGAAATAACCAGGAGAAAAAAAAGAAAAAGAAGTCATGTATCTTGTATCAAACAGTCTCATGCATATTTTCAGCTCAGAAGAAATGAATGGCTCCCCAGGTAGCAACAGAGAAGAGAATGTGGGTCCGGTCACTCTTCTCTTGAGATCAGAAAGGGACTCCAGAATGTTAATCTGTGAAACAGCAGACTCTTGTCTGTCCTTTGTGTGTCCTGTCCTGTAATACAGCAGTTGCTTTTTCCAAATTCCTATTTCCCTCTTCAAAAAAAATGAGATCTCATCGTGGTTTTAGCTGCCTTTCAGATCTGAGATTGAAACTAAGTGATAAAGGCACTTGTTTGGTCTTCTAGGCTGTAGAGCCTACAATGATACTTTCATCCTTCATCTTTATCCTCTTATTTGTCATGAGGTTTCTTGATTTCTGATACAAATGATTCACCAGTGATGCTCCCTGCTGTCTAAGGATCTCTAGTCCCTGCTGGTTTTCTTGTTCCAGTTGCCAAATCCCCTTGCAGAAACCCAACTCTTTAAACAGTTTACTGCAACTGTTCTCTCTGTACCAGTTATTTTGTGGTTGCCATGTGACTTTGACAAACATAAACGCAGCAAGGTGATTTTTTTGTGTGTGTGTAATCAGGGAAGAGGAAGATGTAACTGAAACTGAATCACTCTTTAGGCTTTAAAACACAAATTACCGATACATGTTGTACAGTGAAGGTCTAGTCGTTTTTTAGTGTTCCATATAAGATACAATGTAGGAATGCACTACATGAAGGCATGCATAAAATATGCAATAAATCTGTTCTCTGTGCATCTTTTATCAAGGGTTTAGATTAAAAACAAACCCAGTTTTTTATAGAATGGGTACGTATTTGGATGCACTTCTGCCTGTTAATTTTTACCAGGTTTGATCAGTCATCATCTTTCATGTTGAAATCACTACCTGTTAATACTTTTCCTTTTTTCTTGTCCTTGCCCATTCTTGTTAGTGCTATTATTCTTTTGTAGTACTCAAATGGAAACAGCTACACTGGTATAAGAATCTAGTGACCACATTAGATTCATAGTATAATGCATCAATGAAAATCAAAAAAGCCTTTCTGAGGTGTAATGTATTCAAGAGAGTAAGGTACCTGAGTAAATTTTCATGCTTGATCCACAAGAAGGCAAATAGATATCTCATTTTACTAATTTTCTTTCTATTCCTTCAGATTCTCACATCAGCCATAACGTAGCAGGTAGCAGCATGCTGTAGTCTTATGGTAACAGTAACCATGACAGTAGGGATGCGAGGTAGTTTGTTGTGTGGGGTTTTGGGGGCTTGGTTTTGTTCCTGTTTGTGAAAGTTCTCAGCACAAATGCAACTTCTTCTCTTGGAAGGGATCTTTTAGTAACCTTTTTTAGATATACAAGTTAAAAAATCTCTAAAGAGCTGAGAAAGCTCCTGTTATCTTTGTGACTAGGGCAGCCTTTGCAATGGAGTAGTGAACTTGGGATACTTTAATGTATTTTACGACTGGCAAGCAGATCCCCACACAGCACACTTCCATAGCACCCCAGCAGCCAATCCCAAGGTACTTTACATTTCAGTTGGTTAATAACAGAATTGTGTGTGACCTTGGATTAATTTCGAATACTAAAATCAACTTAAAAAATCCAGCTCCATAAGCAAGGAGGAATAGGTTTGCCTTTAGATGCCATGAAGTTCACTGGAACTGAGGATGCTAGTATGTCCTTAGGGCCAGGACTAAGTATTTCTGAATATACTGGAAGGAAAGAAAAACATTCTTCTGTGCTTGATTGTAAGAGAGACTTATAAAGAAAGTATAAGACTGATGTTTTAGAATGATATTCTTTAAAGGCCTTACATTAAAGTATTTTGAGATAGACTTGATCTAATGAAAGATTGTAACAAATCTAATTACAATGCTCCAAGTCTCAGTTCTGTTGCAGAATTGCACTGTGATACTGTATTTTAGCTGTTATGTCTTTTTAATAGCACAAGATGGAAGTTTGTACATGGGAATTCTGAACTAGTCAGACAAAGTATTGATGAGGATTTCCAGTCTGAAACAGTTGGTGTTTTGAAGATGGTACTGGTAATAGTCAGATGGCTGCATTTCAACAGTGGTGGGAAACATTCCTGTATGTATATATTGTA